>NC_085846.1:85516705-85784205 GCF_035594765.1 Anolis carolinensis
CAGCATTCCCAAACAATATGGCTAGTGGATATGCTAAGAATTATGGAAATTATACTTGATCTTGGCATATTTTGGGTGCCAGCTCAGAGAGGCTTGTAGTGTGGGATTGTATAAAGCTAAAATGTTTTTGCCATTATTACTTTTTGTACCAATTCTACTTTCTCTTTCAATGCAGTTAAATACATTTGGCCAAACAAACTCTTGGAGTAAGAAAAGACTTTGCTTGTCTCATTTGGGGTATATCATTATTACTATCCAATCTAAACTAAGTGTCTAGTGGGCCTTATTCCCAGGAAAATGTCCGTAACATTACTGCTTTAATCTAGATACGGTTGGATGATTGGCTTAGTCTCTCCAGCCATTATCCTAAAATATATTGCACTTTCGTTAAATGCAACCTTTTTTTTTTTTTGCCTTGCTTGCTGAAGAATAACTTATCTGCATTGTTTCAGTTTGCTTGACCAAAATGATAAAAACACAATGAAGAATTCTGAGTTTGCAAGGGAAGGAAATGTATCATTATTTGTCTCCTGGAAATGTATGTCTTTCACAAGAATTCCACCAAATACTATCCATTCATGTAGAATTGAGTTAAACCAGGATGAGCAACTGTGGAAAGCTAGGACAGTGGTTCATAACCTGTGAGTCCCCAGATGTTTTGGCTTTCAAATCCCAGAAATCCTAACAGCTGGCGTTTCTGGGAGTTGTAGGCCAACACACCTGGGGACCCACAGGTTGAGAACCACTGCTCTAGGGACACAGAGGCATTCTCACCATGTTTTTGTTTGGGGGGGGGGGGTTGGCATTATGATTCATCTTGATGCAAAAAAAACCTTGTTTGCAAAATTTTGCATTTTTTTTAACCAATGCTGTGAATATTCCCCCTATGGTATTTCGGGTCCATTTGAGCTCTTAGGGGCACTGGGAGCCACACATATGACCCTGGGGAAACACCTATGGCCTGCAATATGCCCACCCCAGTCTCACATGCAGTGTACATAATATATATTAAACCATCATATGCCTTATTGAGTTGTGATGTTACTAAGGCCCCTTCTACACTGCCAACTGAAATCCAAATTATCTGCTTTGAACTTGATTATATTGCAATGTAGACTCCATATCAAAACAGATAATGTGGATTATGTGCTTTGATAATCTGGATTACATGGCAATGCAGAAGGGGCCATAGTTAAGTAAACATGAAGGTAAGGGGGAAAGAGCTCTGCTCCCTCTTGGATTGCTCTTTCTCACATGGACAATAATATTCATAAGAGGAATGGCTCTACACATGAATTCTGTCTGCTAGATCAGGAATCCTGAAAAAAACCAGGTTCCCAATCATGTGGAGAGAAATAACAGAGCAAGTGGTGATAGACTATTCTACTCCCATGTTGTTACTTAACCCTCATAAAACAAGTTATATACCGTTTATAAACACCACATTCTGCTACTGGTTATAGTTCTAGATTAAAACCATTATAGAAAATAAGTTTAAATAACATGTGTGTGTATGTATCTTGCACTACACTGCAGAGTCAATAAAACAGACGGACTTTACTGAAATTCATTATACACTGATTTAACAGCCCAATGACAACAACAAAAATTCTGAGTGCCTTTATTTTTAGGCCTGTTCCTGGGGTGATTTGGGCCACTGATACAGAAAATTGTATTGGATAGACCACATGAGCTGTAGTTTCTTATATTTGGTTACCATGATTTTCTATGGATGAGCAGATGGTGACTTTCTGTATCTCCATATCTCAAACCCTAGAGCTAATGGGGGGAAATTGGTGCCATTTTTTGAAATCAGCAGGCCAAATATATGCAGAAACAGGTCTAACATTTGAGGCACCAAAATGTGTGTTGATCAGTCTTTTAGATAACTGAAGGACTCTTAAGCAATTATTTTCTCCTGTAGAAGAGAATTTTGAATAATAAAATATTCGTACCAACATTGCAACAAAAGCTGTCCAAACCCTATACTTATTTTTGAATGCAAGATGACGCCCTTATCTGTGAGAGACACATTTCCAGACTTTGCATGGATACATGAAAAACAGTGGATAACAATGAGATATCACAAAGCTTGTACAGGAGGCTCTAAGTGAATCAGTGAAATATTTATACGTGAAGCCATGTCTGTTCATTGCAAAAATTTGTGGTCATAATATACTTTGTTCCAGTTGTTAATTTTCCACTAATACTATAGTAATTTGATGTTACATAGAAATTTTAGCTTAACTGTCAGTATTTTGTTTCTGTGTAAGGGATTCCACAGTGGGTTTTGTCTACAAAAGGTGAATTTATATCTCATGTGTTATTCTTTCCCCCTTGAAGCACAATTTCAAACTGGTATTATGATTTTTCTTATTGTTATTCTTATTTTAAAAATAAATTTTGTATATTTGAATTAAACAGACACATTTGACTCTGGTTAGTGAACTGGGAGATGTCAAAATCACGGTATCGTTCATTGGACCTTTATTTTTATACTTGCCTATATTTCTGTTACTGCTGAAATTTAACTTTCAGCTTCAATTGCATGCTCATGAAGATTTATTGAACAGTGATGACTTGTTGAATAAATGTCCATAGGATTGCATAATTTATGATCCAGTAGACTCTCTGAAATTCTTTATCATCTAAAATGAATGGAAGATTGAAAAAGCCTACAGGTTGAAATGTAATAGAGGATTAACATATTGTATTCCATACAAAGTCACAAAATTACTTACAAACTACAAAGCAAGGGGAGGAGCTGATTTAACCCAATCCATTTAAAATAAATACTGTAGTAAAGACTACTGTGCATGCAATATCATTTACCAATCGTTTCACTTATTCATTTATTTGCTTAAGGGCATCGGTATAAGCTGCATCCTCTTCTTGGTACTTCTATAGTTTGTTCCATTGAAAATAATAGATTTCCTATTATCAGCAGTTCCACTTATCCACACAAAGCCTGGGAACTTATCCCTTCAGTTATAGGGGCGCAAAACATACAGGGGCGCAGTCGAGACTGCTTTTTCTGTTGATTGGTTGTAAAACATGATGTTTTGGTGCTTAATTTGTAAAATCTTAATGTAATTTGATGTTTAATGGGCTTTTCCTTAATCCCTCCTTATTATCCAACATTTTCGCTTATCCAACGCTTTTATTTTTCAGTGATTGGTTTGGGGGGGGGGGTGTCCAAAATTCTGTTCGCCTACACTTGAAAATTACTTAGGGCCGGCTCTGTGTACTGCACTACTTTTAGTGTTATCTGATTTTAATTTTGCTAGCTTTCTTAAGAACCTTTGGTTAAAGACAGCTATTGAAATGTTCTGGCAACAAATTTAATAGACCACCAGACTAAGCAGTATTTTTGTTTGGTTTTAGATAAGAGGCCAGCAATTTGCGACCTTCTAAATGTTCTGGGATTACAACTGCCATCTGCCTTAGTTAGGAGATTCAGTGCCTAGAGTTGTGTTCATCAACATTTTGTGGGGAGGGGCACCATATCCCCATTCCCAGTATAGATGTTTGTGGTTTCCTTTCTAGGGATGAAATTGTCTCTTATTTCTGGGTTTGTTTGTTTAGGGCAGAAGGGCTTGAATTTCCAGTGCTGAAAAGTGCAGTTCCCAAGGCTGAGACAATGAGTCATAGATATAAACAGTAAGCAACCAATGTCTCCAGTCCATTCATGACTGAAAATCTGCTCAGTATCACAACATCACGCAAAGCCAATCGTATCCTTCTGTGACCCCGTCTCCTTTGAGCCTATGCCATACTCAGCAGTTTTACAACCTGAGACATTTTAGATATGCCTGATTAAATTGATGCCATGCAAATTAATTGCCACAAGAACCAGAGTAATTTTATGGGCATAAAATGGATGCAGGATTGTTTCACAGCACAAGAAAACCAAGAACGCACATCAAAAATTTGATTTTTTTTCTAGAAGGTTTTAAGGAATCACCAAATCTTGTTTACTGATTTACTGCCTTGTAAAGTTGAATGTGCCTTCATAAAAGTTCTCGGCTTTCAGACGTTGTTTGGACAAACATTTTACAACTCAATCACAAACCTTCCATGTCAGATAAGTTCTCAATAGCAACACAGAACAGAATAACATATCATTTTAAAGAAAAAGTCTTGTGCTTCTTGTATGTATTATATAACTACTAAATAAAAATCAATTCAACAAAGTATTGCTGAATAAAGCATGGCATTCAGTTCCTCAACCTGAAGAGCATATTTTAAACTCATAATGCTGAATATCCTAAGGGAATCAAGTCTCATACGTACCTTTAGGCAATCTTTATGTTTTCAGCTGGCTTTGCTGAAGCATGACCTAGTTCCTGCTTACTAGTTCCCAGTTCCCACTCTATTGCAATGCATCTTATTTTAAGTTAGAAAGTAATAATAATATAATAATAAAAACTTTATTTTTGTATCTCGCCTCCATCTCCCCAAAAGGATTCAGGGCGGCTCACCTGGGGACAAGCCCAACAACATAGGTTAAAAACACAGATCCATAAATCAAAACATTGTAACAATATAAACAAACATAAAACATATCAACAACATTTAAAACCTGGACATAACAGTAACTGAATATTCAGAAGGTAAAATTGTTGAGAACACTGAATAGGGCTCCTGGGTAGTATAAGAAAGTATTATAATGTACTGTCTTAATCTGCAATGCCTTCATTTTAGACTCCTGGCAAGGTGAAAAGCAATAAGCAAACAATGGTCCTCTAGTTGCTATTGTTCTGTATCTCCAAGTTGTTTCCAACCTATGGTGACCCTACCACAGGATTTTCGGGGCAGGTATTGTCCAGGGATTTGAACCCCAGGCTGCATCTACACTGTAGAATTAATGTAGTTCAACACCACTTTAGCTATCTTGGCTCAATGCTATGGAATCATGAGAGTTGCAGTTTTACAAGACCTTTAGCTTTCTTTGCCAGAAAGGAACTTCCACCACACTCGGAGGCAGAGTTCCATTGTGCAACATGGTCAGGAAATTCTTCCTAATGTTCAGGTTGAATCTCTTTTTCTATCATTTGAACCCATTGCTCTGAGTCCTAGTCTCCATAACTTTCTATTGTTGTACAATAGATTAAACCCTTGTGCCGGCAGGATTGCTGACTTGAAGGTTGCTGGTTCGAATCCAGTGAGCTCCCCATGCGGGGACATGAGAGAAGCCTCCCACAAGATGATAAAACATCAAACATCTGGCCTCCCCTGGGCAACGTCCTTGCAGACGGCCAATTCTCTCACACCATAAGTGACTTGCAGTTGCTCAAGTTGCTCCAATAGTGAATCCACTTCATACTTTTTTGAGCAAAGTTTCAACTTTGTGATGAATTGCTGTGCATAAGAGTCAGCTGAAACCAATCCCACATATCTCCCACCCCTTCAGATGTTTTCTTGCTTTTATGGATGAGGGCTTTGAAAATACTCCTTGGAGTCACTTTATCTTGGCTGTCTGGAGCTATAAAGCACAACCTATTTTTGGGTTTATGAAGTTCAGCTAATTATGGCATGCCTGTTAGGAATCTTCTGGCATTTTCTGAAAATGTCACCAGTCATTTTGAAAAGTGGAGCTATCCAAATCTAACAACTATTTTATTCTTATTACTGTGTTCATTTTAGTACTGATTTTCTTCTACGTGCAAACTTTAACCATGCTTGGACTCTAGAAGCACTGCAGACCGGAGGGGTTTGTGTATTGTATGTCAAATATCTTGTAAATTTGAACTTGGGGTTATGGAAAGCCCTTTTATCTCTTTAAATCAAAAGCCTTCAGATTTCTTCTGATTTTCATTTTGACTCGCCAATTTCTCATATTTTCAGGGAGACCTGATTTTGATAGTAATCCATCTGAAGCAGATTTTTCTGACTATGTGGATTGACAGTTATGTTTTGAAGGATTTTTTTTTAAAAGCTGGGGGTGTAAATTGTCAAAGCTATGAAATGTCAAGCAAAGAAATTAGCCCTGGAATCCTATTTCTGTGATCAGAATCATCTTATTATAGCAAATGACTCATTTTAGAGCAGGGGTGGTAAACCTGCAATTTTACAGAAATGTGGACTATCAATCCCTAGCATAGCCGCTGTTTAGAGATAATGGAGTTTCTAATCCAACACCTGACAGGTCAATCTTGCTTTAGGGATTAACCCAGTAATCTGATACAGAAACGGTGTACACATGATTTGAGGTCCACCTCTAATTTTATTAACACCGCTGTCTTTAGAAACAACAGTACTGAAACAAATTGTATTTCTCAGTGTGTCTGAGACCTGCAACCAAACAATTGGAAATGTAGGCTGTGTCTACACATAGCTGAATAATCTAAGGTAAACTGCTCTGGGGCTGCTCTGATTTAGCCCAGGAGAATCCATGGGGGCCTTTGGTGAGGATTCATTGGGGCTACAATAAATTCCCTCCCAAAGGCTTACTGGCAGCATGAGATGCAGATTCAAAATTAATAAGAACATCAGCCCTGGTCTTGTCTTACTCAACTGCTGAGTATGCCTGCCCTGTCTGGCATAAATTTGCCCACATTAAGCAGGTGAATATAGCACTGATATGTAGAATAACCACAGGATGTCTTAAACCTACACCTGCTGATAGACTTTATAAACTAGCTGGCATTGTCCCCCCCCCCCCCGCCCCATGTGCAATGGGAAGTTGCTGCCAATTGCGAGAGAAATAAGGTTGAACACTGTGAAAGCCACCCACTGTATGGCTATCAGCCTCCTCCCAGTAGACTTAAATGAAGGAAAAGTTTCATGAGAACCACCACTTTTCTAAATGTTTCCCCAGCAACAGCAAGAATATCCACGTGGGCAGCAAAATCAGGAAATTCCAACTGGATGGCCCCCTATGAGGGCATTTCTCCATAGGCAAACCAAGAATGGGCAACTTGGGAGTTCCTGAACAGACTCAGAAGTGGAGTTGGAAGATCAAAAGACAACCTGGCAAAATGGCACTAACTAGTCTGCAAGAATCCTCCACCTTGTGCGATTGTGGAACAGAACAAACAACTCAGCATTCTGTATGCTTGCCCACAATGCCCTGACTCACGAACAGAGGAAGAACTGTTTAAAGCTACAGACAATGCACTTACTGTTGCCTGTTTTTGGTCTAAAATTATTTAGCTGCTTGTGCTCCCTTTATTTTATCCGTTTTATGTATATTTATATATGCAATGCTTTTGACACTTTTTAAAAAGCAGGTAACATCTTATTTCTGGCCACACAGCTGGGTAACCTCTCTGACATAATCGGAAATGATGTTGCGAGCAAATATCTGAGAGGAACTGTTTGTGGTCAGCAACTGAATGGTGGGTCCATTGGAGGTATGGACAATGGATGAGCCAGATACAGCCTGATTCAACTGTCCTCACCTCCAGAGTTCCAGGATTACTGTGAAACTTCCTGGGGTCTTAGGAGCAAATCGCATTTCCTCTTGCACATATTAATGGCTGGGTGCAGTGCTTCTGCTGCAAATCCAGCCTGGCTTGTCTGGACACTCCACAGCAACTGAGAGGTGAGTCCACTTTATTTTGGCTGTGTAAACACATTATTTGAAGGGAATAACACAGACCAGTGTCACTGCTACACACATACACACATGTATAGCTAAAACACTATGCTCCTAAAGGAAAGTAACAAAGACAGTAATGCTTCACACAACACATAGATTCACTGGTGGCATCTCATGCCACCTATAGTGATGGCCAGTAGCTTAGACATTAGACAAACTCATAGTACTTTTTTGCATTCACTGTCCAGACAGCATTCACTGGTCACTGAAAAAGTTCAGGTGTCAGAAGGCTGTTCAAGTGGAGAATCCAGCTTTCAGGGATCTTTTCCAAATTGATGTTACTTGTATACTTCTTTGAAACCTGGAATGCCCTTGGTCTTTGTAGTGTGTGTGTGTGTGGATAGCACTATTATAGCTACATAAAGGATCCAGATTCAGAACCTGACTTTCCAAAATCAGGAAATTCCAACTGGATGGCCCCCTATGAGGGCCAGTGATATTATAGAACTACTAGCAGTAGAGCATATCACTGTATACAGTATATGCTGCTGGGAGACAACCTCTGGAGTGGACCTTTAAAGCCTGTGGAGTGGATCTTTAAAGCCTGCTTGTCTGGGTTTTCTAAAGGAACTAATTTGGACTCCTAGTGGGAAACAAGAACCCGAACTAGTTGATCTTTGTCTTTACATACACAGAAGCTCTTTAAGTAGGAGAATTTTTTCTCCATATGCTGGAGTGATAATACCAATACCAATGGTTTAATCTGGCCAATATTTTATGTATCTGGCGAAGTGATCTGTAACCTGCAAAAGCGTATGCCATAAAAACAGTGTCAACCTTTAAAATGCTGTGGGACTCTGTTTTTTTTTTACTGTTAAAGTCAAATATGACAATCCCTTTTGAAATAACAGAGATTATTTCTGAACACATTATTTCTGATCAGTGAAAAATTGGTGCCTGCAGTTTGCCACAGCAAGTTGGAGAACTGGCATCCAGTTGTTGACCTGAAATAAATATTTGTCGGCTGAGAGAGTTGCTGGTGTTCCAAAGCAGCCTAACTATGGGGAAATTAGGTCAGCAAAACCACAAATCCATCTATCATGGGAATATGCATTCCTGTTAACTTCTGCAATGAAGTCCCAGTTAGGGCTTCTCTAGAGTTCCTGATAATTTTCTGCATTTGATAATTGTAATATAAGCACAGACTAGGCTAATGTGTAACAATAGTGGTGTTTCCGTCTATAAAAGTGTTCCATTATGGTATTTTAGGTTTCATATGCTGAAAAAAAATCCATGCAGCAGAAAAGCTATATAAATATCTTTTGTGCTACATTACTAGCTGTGATGCAAACATTCATATTTCCACTGATGTCAATACACTGAAGACCAACCAGAACTGTTTAAGAGTCCTCTGAAATATTTCTAAAACTCTGGGGTTTTGCAAAAAGAAATCCTAGTTAGAACAGTGTAGGAGATACAGTTTCCAAGAAACTGTTTCTAGTCAAGAATCAGCCTGAATATAATTCCAACCAGACTTCAGATAAATGGGGTTTTTGGATTACAAGTCCTAGAATCTCTAAGCCAATTTGCAGCTAGGGGACTGGGAATCATATTCCAAAGAGGGAATTTTTTCCAAGGTCTTGTTCCAGATTAGTTCTAAATTCAGTGAGTTATTTACTTACTGCATCCAAAAACTTTTTTTTTTACAGGTACGGTTTCTTATATTAAAAAACTGCATTATAGAAATGCCCCTAAATGTAGTACTAAACAAGAAAAAAATGAGAACAAAAGTACTGACTGATCAGTATCTATTTGTAATTCTGTTTCCTAAGAAAGATATAGACTATCCCTTCGCTGAAATACAAACATGGGTCAGAATCCTGCAAAAGGAGACATATCCCTGACCTATAGCTGAGCATTGCCTGGAGTATTTCTTTGTGAAGCAGTATTCTGCTCCATCCCAGATGACCATTTCCATATTGGGGGAGAATGGAAAGAAGCATCAGCCATTTTCCTTTAGCTTGATGCCCTGTGACAGGAGCCCTCATGGATCTCTCAAGGGTCTTCAGGAAGTCTCTGTGGATTATGTTATCAAGGTAAAGTAAAATAGTTGGATGTATCTTCAGTTGCTCCCTCTTCTCTCCATCATAATGAAAATGGCTATCTTGAAGGAGCCACCACACTGAGATTTGGGAGAGGGAGATTCTGGTCCTTGCATAGTTGAAATAGAATTCTAATCTCTGGAATAATGAGAAAACTGGGTTTGGACTTAACACTGTTATAGCTCAGTAACATGCTAATTGTGACAGTATAATTCTTTTCTCCTTAGAGGTCATGATATGATGTGGAGTTGAGAAAATAATTAAGGGTTATTTACACTACACAGCTGTATCAACTTGACACCCTTTTAATTGTCATGGCTTTACCCTACAAAATTCCGTGCTTTATATTTTGGAAAGGCATTAAAAGTCTCTGCAACTTTTCTATTGTTGGAGTTGAAGGGTGTGTACATGAGAGCTCCCTAGCAGAAAATCCTAAGTATCTCACCAAACTGCATATCACAGGAGAGTTTGGAATGAATTGTGTACTAATACATTATTAAAGTTCTTCTTCCCAGGAGCTCCCTGCATGGACTTGCTTCTGGCCGCATGGCCAGCCAGCCAGTCAAAGGCTTGTCCTTCTCCACCCCCTGATTGGCTGGGCCAGCCATCGTCCCTATCCGCCAGCAGTCTATTTAAGACTACGTCAGCCAATTCTCTGCCAGTGCGTCTTCAGCTGGTTTTGAAGGGTGCAGCGGTAACAGTGTCCCAGTATTGTGCCGGTTGGAAACAGCTACACTCCCTGGCATGGTAAAATGGTATCAGTCAGCAAGGGGCCATCCGATTCCTGATCCAGGACCCATGCATGGTGGCCAACCCTGTTTCTCATCTGGCCTTTTGTTATCCCCAACAATGAGCGTTTGTCGTTCTTAGGTCTGTGGTAGGAGGTAGGTAGTTGCCCATGACCATGCAACGGTTAGACTAATGTTTGTATCAAAAATGTAGCAAGCCCACTGTCCACTTTTTTAAAATGTTAGCAAAAGCCATGCTAAGACCATGTTGTAATTCAGGCAACTCTACATTAATTATATTTTCATGCTAGTACTTGAAGAAATTCATGTGAACTAGCCAAAATGTTTAAAATTAAACCCAAGTTTCTATAGCCCAGTTCTATGGGGGAGCATAAATTCTCTAGACGTGAAGTTCTAATGCTACTTTCTCTCTGTCAGAAAGAGATTAACAAGTGTGGAGGTGGTAATCCATTACGAATGAGAAAAGCCCAGTTCTGGGCACTGAAAAACCCCACCAAACTGACTGTCAACTGACATACCATGGGGCATTATTCCAGAAACCATGACTCCTTAGATTCAAGATCGGGTAGCTGGGTACAGATGCCAACTAACTGGCTGCCAGGACATGACCAAATATCAACAGGTAATTGGAAATAACTGCTGGTTTGGATTTAGTTTTAACCAGGAAAAATTAAACAATGTAGAAGTATCTCTGTGCAGAAATGCAAGTTCATTAGCTTGTGAGGAAACAGAAAGCCAGAGGAATTGTACCTTCATGCTGTGTTTGTTCAGTGCAAGGAAGCTGTGTACTTTGCCATCTCCAAGTCCACATAGCTCTGTTGATTTGGTGTAGTATTTCAAAAATTTTGAGTTGGTAGAAAAAGAACCTTGTACGTCCACTTACCTGATGTACATTTATGCACCAAATATTATTCTTATGGTATAACAAAAATAGGGACAAAATTCCAGGATGTAAACCTTTTTTATGTATGCATGAGCTTTACCAAAAAAAAAACCATTATGTAAATTCTACACTGGGCTGACATTATCATTTTATTTTATGACACAGCAAACAAGATAGATATGCTGGATTTCGTATCACAAAATCACAAGTCGAACACTTCCCAAGTGTCTAGGACTGTGTGATGTATTTTCGGATGATGCGTGCAGATCCCAGCAGGGTGGCCTTTTGCAGTTGGCAGATCGTAATTTTGACAATGTCTATTGTTTCCAAATGCTGGCTGAGATCTTTTGGCACAGCACCCAATGTGCCAATCACCACCGGGACCACTTGCACTGGTTTGAAGTCAAATTATTATTATTATTATTATTATTATTATTATTATTATTATTATTATTATTATTATATGACACAGCAAACAAAATAGATATGCTGGATTTTGTATCATAAAATCACAAATCGAACACTTCCCAAGTGTCTAGGACTGTTGTTGTTGTTGTTGTTAATTTAGATGAATGTGAAGGGACTAATGTGTTGTGTCAAGTTAAATTCTGACAAATCAGAAATAAAGGAACTATTTCTTGAATTTCCTGTAACGGAGATGGGAAATGTGTGTCCACCAACCCATGCTGTTAGAGTACCAATCCCATCATCCCCACCAGTGGATATATTGACTCCACACTGAAACTGGGATTGGAAAGGCACATGAATTCTTATCCTCATGTGAGTGAAACTATTAATGATTCCTAGAGAATATTGCAGAATTGGAAGCAATTGTATCAGTTCCTCAGATACAGTATGGGAATTGTTCTGTAATTAATTCCAGAATTATACACAATTTTCACCTATTTACTCATTCACTTACAGTCTGCTGTACAAGTGACACCCTTTTCTCCTTTAAAAAAATAGGATTTGCTAATATCTGTGGTTTTATATATCCATGCAAACTCTGGGAACATTTGTATCCCTTTCAAATGTGGGGGGAGGGGGTTCTTTGTACATTTTTATACATATATCTTTGTATATTTGTTACTTTAGTATCTCCTCTTTCCTCCAATAAAGTCAAAGCACCATGAATGACTCCTTTCGTCCCCACTTTATTCCAAGCCCTGTTAGATAAGTCAGGAGTGTAGATGGCCCAAGTTCATCCAGTCTAGCCTAGCAGTCTTATAGCCTCATCACACCAGAGCATGGCTCCACTTCAAACCTGGTTTCTGCCTCCTGCAGAATTCTGAGGTTTGTAGTTTAGGGAGGTGCAGGGCCTGTCTGGCTGAGCAGTTTAAAGACCCCTCCCTAAACTACAAACCCCAGATTTCTACAGGAAGCAGAAACTGGATTTAAAGTGGATCCATGCTTTAGTGTGATGAGGTCCTAATAGCCATTCTACAGTGTCTTATACATGTAGCACATACCATTGCAAGGCAAACCCATTGCTAAATATTGTTTGTTTATTAATAACTCTTTGGATGATTTCTGTATCAGAAGGAGATCCAGTGTGGTATAGTAGTTTGGCAGTGAAAGCAGTGTCAAACTGCATTAATTCTATAGTACCCTTGGTCTTCATTTTGCAAATGTGATGTTTATATGCAATATACGAGGCTTTGAAAATCTGATTTCAGAGTTAGTTTGCCATCCTCATTTTTGCCAATAGCTTTCCGTGTTTTTTAAAATTATCCTAGGATGCTGAGTGACATTTCTGGATATGTTGTTTGAAACTGAGTAATTAATCCCCCCCCCCTCCCCAATACCTGTGTAGAATTGTTTAATGACTTATCATCTCAGACCAGCAGGTCCCTCAAGTGAAGAATCACAATAAACTGTGGTACAATTGCTTTTTTAAAAGGAAGAATCTTTCTGTGACTATTTTTCGCTTTTCTAAGACAAAGCGCCTCAAATAAAGTTATAAAACCATCTGAAAGGAAGACCTCTGCACCCAATTGCTTTGTCTCAAGAGAGAGCTCTGTCAAGGAACATGTTGGCCTGTGACAACTAGAACGGTGCACAGGTTTTGATGATAAAAGCCGTTCCCCTCAGGCTATAATCTATATGGATTAATTTGCTAGAAGTGGGATTAATTCATGAGTAGATGTAAAGGATTGCATTGATTTACCTCCCCCCTTCCCCCAGTCTCTTCTCACATACTCATGGTAAGGCTATAAGGCAGTAGTTCTCAACCTGTGGTTCCCCAGATGTTTTGGCCTTCAACTTCCAGAAATCCTATCAGCTGGTAAACTGGGATAGCATCATAGAATCATAGAATCATAGAGTTGGAAGAGACCTCACAGGCCATCCAGTCCAACCTCCTGCCAAGAACCAGGAAAATTGCATTCAAAGCACCCCCGACAGATGGCCATCCAGCCTCTGCTTAAAAGCCTCCAAAGAAGGAGCCTCAACCACACTCCGGGGCAGAGAGTTCCACTGCTGAACAGCTCTGACAGTGAGGAATTTCTTCCTAATGTTCAGGTGGAATCTCCTTTCCTGTAGTTTGAAGCCTTTGTTCCATGTCCTAGTCTCCAGAGCAGCAGAAAACACAAGCTTGCTTCCTCCTCCCTATGACTTCCCCTCACATATATATACATCGCTATCATGTCTGGGAGCTGTAGACCAAAACACCTGGGCACCCACATGTTGAGAACCACTGCTATACGGGAAGAAGGGAGTGGAAAAAGAAAAATAATAAAATGAAATATTGCAGCACTTTTAGAACTTTTTTTGTTTTAGTTTTAGCATGAACTTCTGTTAATATAAACCCACTTCTTCAGATGCAGTACCAAGTTGTAAAAGAAGTCAGTCATTCATTCACTCTCCCACTTTTTCATGCAAATGATTCTTAAGGCACCTTATAGATAGTTCCAATAACTCTCTCCACAAAAAGAACTTCACATTTATTTTTATTTTGTTATTTAAGGTCTTTATGTATGACTTCCCAGTCCACAGGGACACCGGAGGTAAGATGCAACCAATAATTGAATGCCTGTCACTCCCTATTTGATAGTTTCTTCCATTCAGACCAACTAGCATCTAAATCAGAGCTTTTCAAACATTTCATGTTGATGGCACACTTTTTAAACATGCAAAATTTTGTGACATGATAATTCAGTTTCTCATTAAATTCGCATGACACATCTACACACTGACACCAACATACTAACATGTCATTACACACAGCTTGGAAAGCTCTGATCTAAACTAATCCCAACTAATAGTTATAAACATTACATATGGCAATTTCTGATGAATATCCTAAATTTTCTTTGATCCAACTTCAGGCAAAGTTTGGAGATATTCTGCAGTTTACAGAAAACTTTGGAGTGTCCCAAAGTTTTGCAGCAGTCTGAGCAGTTGTGCAGAGAAACGGGATGGCTTGCTCCTATGTTGGTGTTCCCTGCCAGCCATGGAGCTGTGTGCAAATGCCTGGCTACTGCAGTTGTATCTCTTGGTGTCAGAATGGGGCACAATGTGACCATCAAGAAGGAAGGGGTTGACTTTTCCCCTCCTTTCTGGTCGTGTTGGTGCCCCATTATAATATCAATACATGCAACGGCAATGGTCAGTTGCTCATACTGATCTTTATGGTGAGAGAGGTGTTCTTTCTGGCAAGGAAAAGGAGACCAAGCACTTCAACCCAATTTTTGAGGCCAAACTAAGTTTTCCAAAGCCAGAGGGTATAATCTCTTAGTGGCCCTTAGATGTCTACCTAATGCTCTTTTAGATATGCCAGCACAGAACAAATCAATACTCAATAGTCAATGGCATTAACATTCAGTTTCACTATCAGCCATTACTGTACCCAATGTAATTTTATTCACTGCTATTGTTGTCATGTTCTAATAATAACCTTGAAACTACCGTTTTCTCATGAGGGTTAATGTTTTTCAGTTTGCCTTTTATTTATATTGTGTTGCTTGGTGATGCAAGGAACATTATTAAATCACAGGATTATGAAGATGGCACCTGGCATTCTGTTTCTGTTTTGTGGACTCTTCTGTTTCCTGATTTGTCATCTTTATTGCCGACTTATTAATAGCATATGGCAGAAATGACTGAATTGGCTTAGCTGATACTGATTACATACAAGACAACAGACATATCAGACACTGCAGAGAATACATACAGACTTCCTGCTCAATATTTTGTGAGGATTTCTTTGTGTTATATGTGCCATGTATTTAGATTAACTTCTCAAAGGCAAACATGTGCCCTTCACATATCTTCTCCTGTAGGCTGGAGTTAAAATGAAAAGCCTGTCTTTAATATTATTCAGCATCACTATGGAAACAAGCTCAGCATACCATGGGGAATGCTGCCATTTTAGGATCTCTCTCACTAAGCAGTTATACTGCGATGATGCCACTTTAATTGATATAGCAATATTGTATAAAATGCTGGGGTTTGCAAATTAGAGAAAATAATGAAGAATTCTCAGATTGCTATAGTGCCTCACCAAACTGCAAACTATAGGATTCAAGAGGATGTTGCCATGGCATTAAAGTGAAGTCATGGTGCTGTAATGATGTAGTGTGAACTTGGCAGGCAGTTCCCATCAATCATAATATTTTGAGCTCTCTAGAATTTAGTAGAATTGTGAATACATCTTCAGTGAAGTACAGTTGGATTCATATAATTCCTCCAGGATTGTCCTGGTCAATCCATGCCTGATTGTTTGTTTGTTCATTTATTGAATTAATATCCCACCTTTCTTTCAAAGTAAGGTCTATGTTGTCCATATACAGAAAAATGTTGGCCACGTTGATTTTTTGATCATCCAATTTAGTGAGAATTTTTTAAGATGATATTTTCATTATAGCTGGACATGAAACCTTCATTGGTAATAATATGAAGAATAGCCTTCTAAGCATTTTACTTTGTAAAATGACTATCGCTCTACAGTAGTGGTTCCCAACTTGTGGTCCATGGACCACCACCAGTGGTCCTCAAGAACAGAAATATGGTCCACAGCCTCACTGTTACTACACTGTTGCAACAAAAGTGACTGGTCTCGTGAAACCCTCTTATAGTGTTGAGGCTTATTAAATATGGTTTTCTGTGGGTGAGCAGATGGTGACTACTGGATGGCATATGTTCTGTATCAGAAACGAGAGCTAATGTGGTCTATCCAATGCAATTTTCTGAATCAACACCCCAAATTGAATCTAAAGTTGACCAAAACTGATTCGTAACCCTTTTGGTACTAATTTGGAGAGTGTTCCCTGGTCAAGTGGTCCCTGGCCAAAAAAAGGTTGGAAACCACTGCTCTACAGGATGCTCTTTTATAATGCTACTGTGCTTTAGACCTTAAGATGAATCTATCATGGGGACTTCTTGGCAAGATTTGTTCAGCAGGGGTTTTGTCTTTGCCTTCCTCTGAGGAGGAAGATTTCCATGGCTGAATGAGGATTCAAATCCTGATCTCCAGGATCCTAATTCATCACACAAAATTCTACACCACTGGTACTATATAATACAGGCAGTCCCCGCTTTACAAACATCTGACTTACAAATCACTCATAGTTAGGAACAGGGGTGGGACAACAGGAAGTGAGAGAAATCTATCTCTCAGAAGGGAAAATCACCCCTGATATAGTTATCATGGTGAAAAGGTGTCCCAACTGAAGCTTTGTCACCAATTCTTGTTTCCACAGCAAGCCAGTTTTTTTTCAAAAGGGCCCTTCCACACAGCCATATAACCCAGAATATCAAGGCAGATATTCCACAATATCTGCTTTGAACTGGATTGTCTGAGTCCACACTGCCATATAATCCAGTTCAACGTGGATTTTATACAGCTGTGTGGAAGGAGCCAAAATGTAATTATCATAGGGACAGACAGTGAGGTGAAATCTTCTAAATAGGGGTACAGACAGCAAAAGAAACACTACAGGGATACACACACACACACACACACACAAAATATACATGTTCTGACTTACATATACAGTAGAGTCTCACTTATCCAAGCTAAACGGGCCAGCAGAAGCTTGGATAAGCGAATATGTGGGATAATGAGGGATTAAGGAAAAGCCTTTTAAACATCAAATTAGGTTATGATTTTACAAATTAAGCACCAAAACATCATACAACAAATTTGACAGAAAAAGTAGTTCAATATGCAGTAATGTTATGTTGTAATTACTGTATTTACGAATTTAGCACCAAAATATCATGATATATTGAAAACATTGACTACAAAAATGGCTTGGATAATCTAGAAGCTTGGATAAGCGGGTCTTGGATAAGTGAGACTCTACTGTACATTCAACTTAACAACAAACCTACAAAACCTACCATGTTTGTAACTTGGGGACAGCCTGTACATACATACATACATACATACATACATACATGCATACATACATACATATAATTTCTGTCTACATCTACACACACACACATTCTAATACTGAAATTTGCCATTGTATAGTCAAATGGAACTGTTGCATTTATTCAGAACTGATTTCTAAATTGTCACTAATAAATGGAAGTGACTTGCTATTTATTTCATGGCGGGAAAGAAGCTATGCCAAAGAGCTGTGAACTCACCCCTACAAGAGTTGTTTCCAACTTTTCATTTCTTGCTTGTGTGCTAACAGGATTTAGGGTGCCAAAAACAAGCAATACCCTCCTGGCTAAAAGTGTTTCTTAAAAGATCCTGAAGATTAGAATCTGAAGTCAGTTCCTCTGGCACTTAAAAGTTTTGCCTGGGGTGATTTCCATGACATGTCTTGCCAAGTTCTTCATTTTAGGCTGTTATTCTATATCTGCTTACCTGACAGTAAGCCCTAACTCAAAAGAATTTACTTCTAAGTCTGTACTTTAGGGACCCTGAATAGGTAACCAAAGTATGAACTGTTCAGAACAGAGACTCCTTCCATCCAAAAACCACTACAGAAGCTATGCCAGCATCTGCTTTACCACTGTCCTGCTGTTTCCCCATACCGTATGTGCATATTAGATATCCACACACAATGAGGGTTACTGGATTTGCCACGACGAGGTTGATAGTCAAATACTCATACTACTATACAGAGGGTTTAAAAAATATGGACTCAATTTGAAATTGCTATATCTCTGCAACCACGAACCACCCATGAATAAAACTCTTACTACTTTAAAGGATGGGGCATAGAGTTTCAAAGGATTGTTGCTAGATGCCTCTCCCAGAACACAAACAACTCCAAGCTCCAGTCATTCAAATGATGGCAACCCCACACTATAAGACCCAATGAAATATTCAACATTTGCTGAGGTTTTTTTTTAAAGATTTGTTTCTGGCTCAAAATGGTTAATAAACTTGAAAGCTCATTATATGGTTTGTAACTTTTTTGTGTTACATGCTGCCATCGTTAATTATATTGCTTTGAAATCGGGTTCATCAGTTTGAAATTATCTGTTCTGTGGTGGCTTTCTTGGTTGTAAGGTTAATATATTCATTTGTTCTGATTTATTATTTTAGCAGCAAGGTTAATAACCACATTATACACCTTATCTATTCTCTGGAAAAAGAAGGCTCGTGTATTTTTGTCCATAATGTAGGCAATTTTGAAAAAGGAGGATGAACAGATTTTATAGTTACATTTAAAAGAGAGAGAAATAAAGGTATTTTAACAACCCAAGCTCCTTTCCAGAAAAATGATTTTCTCAATTCATTTGTAAGGAGAGGTTACATTATTTATCGCAATCAGTTTGCAAAGTGGACATTAACTGTGTTTACACTGTTGCAACAAAATCGATAAAATCTTTTGTTGCACGTGAAGAGTTAAAAACTATACTTGGCATAAGCTTTTGTGGACTGCACTTTCTGATGAAGTGAGCTATACGCCACGAAGGTTGCTGCCAAATAAAATTTGTTATCCAATATCCACATGTTGCTATTGCCCTTATCTTTGCATTTGTTTGATCCAATGCGGTCTAATTACAAATCATGGTTGATCACTGCTGCTGCCATTGAACAATGCCAGTATGGCTAAAAGTTGAGAGAATATGATAAGAGTCAGAGATTTATATCCAAATCAGATTGGTGATATTGTTAACTATATTCCTGAATCATACCATCCAACATTTCACAAATGCCTATTGAAAAATATGTGACCAAGTAATAACAAAATGTTATGGAAACAAGATGGAAAGGAATTTCACACAAACTAGGAGATGGTGAACAATTTTCTTTTGCTTATAGCAGGGGTCCTCAAACTTTTAAAGCAGAGGGCCGGTCCACAATCCTTCAGACTGTGGAGGGGCCGAATTATCATTTGGAGAAAAAAAAACCCGAACAAATTCCTATGCACACTGCACATGTCTTATTTGTAGTGCAAAACAACAACAACAATGAAAGAACAATACAATACAATATTTAAAAATGAAAATAATTGTAACCAACATAAACCTATCAGGATTTCAATGGGAAGTGTGGGCCTGCTTCTGGCCAATGAGATGGTCAAGTTAATTAGGATTGTCTAAAATTATTTATTTATTCATTTACTACATTTATTTATTACATTTATATCCCGCCCTTCTCACCCCGAAGGGGACTCAGAGCAGCTGTATGTACATACAATATATTATATTATTAGCATAGCAAAATATTAGCATTATATATTACTATATTGAACTATACCACTATACTGTAATATTATATGTAATATACATCATATAATTAATATTATTATATGGTATTATTAGTATTATATCATATAACATTATAATATTATTATCAATATTATATGTATATACAATATATTACATTATTTAAAATGATATAAAATATTATATTATAAAACTGAGGGTGGGGGCCAGGTAAATGACCTTGGAGGGCCGCATCCGGCCCCCGGGCCTTAGTTTGGGGACCCCTGGCTTATAGGAAGAGCAAAATTCATCTTCTCGTCTCCTTCAGCTGAGTTAATTGAATGTAAAATACTTTTACCACTTAAAAACCCTTTTTACACATTCACCTCAACTGGCATCAATAAATGTAAACTGATAAAAAAAGGAGGAGATGGAAGGATGAGAAAGAACCTGAGACAGCTGAAAGCAGCTGAAAAAGTGAGATGACAGAGAATTTATCAGGACTGTCCTTGCCAAATCAAGACAGCTGGAGAATATGTAAAGTAATGACTGGATATATATCCAATAATTCTTTACAAAATGTTAGGACAGCTAACAGCTTCATAAACGCCATACTGCATGCAGGTAGCATTGCAATCACAATTCAAAATGAGTAATAAAATAAAAAAAATGATTATCAGAAATAGACATTGAACTAGTAAAAGATAGCTTAAATATATTTTCACATGAAGCCCAGCATAATTGTATGTCAAGAGTTGGAGAAAGTTTTGCCATGTGTGCTATAAACAAAAGTCTCAGAGGGCAATCTTAAACCCTAGATTAGTTTGTCTTTGGGATGTCAGCATTTGCATCCAGGGCCATTTAGACTTTGTACATTAATACTTTTACACTCTGAATTTGATTTGTAGCATACTGGCATTCAATACAAAAGATTCAAAACTGGTGTGATATGCTCATGTTTCACTGTTCATGTCTATACACAATTCCCTCATTGAAACAACTCCACTGGCTACTTTCCAGGTATAATTCAAAGTGCTGGTTATAATCTATAAAGTTATCTACAACTCAAATCCAGGCTATCTTGTTTGGTCACATGTGTCCTTGCTTTTATTCATTAAATATAGGAGAGCATGCCAAATGAACTGCATCTGAGATCAATGTCTGCATCTTGAGATTTTCAAGGGAGGTCCTTCTTTCTATTCCACCACAGGTGGGAATAATGGAGATTGATTGCCTTTTACTGGCTGCTCCCATTGTCTGGAATTATTTTGTTTGCAGATTACACTGACTGTAGTGTCCATCTAGATGAAGACAAAACCTTTGTTGTTCTGCTAGCAACTCGACTTTTGAAACCAACTGCAAATGGGAAAGGTCAGGTGCTATATTTTGTGTATTTGTTGTTATTTTTTGTGGGTATTTTTTAATTTTTCAAATTTTATTTAGAGTTGAATGATACAGATTCTTTAACATCTGTATGTCTCAATGATATGGAATTTCATTTGTACTAGTTTTTATTTAGTAAACTGTCTTGTTTAGTTAACAAACAATCAAATGACACATTGGTGCCAGCTGTTGACAGCCTTCAAGGTAACTCCCATGTAGAGAGTATGGAAACACTAAAATCCACAATTTATTAGGGTATGAAGTATTGTTGCAGGTCCAGGAATAGCCACAGCCATGGCAAAACGGCTGGAGCAGGCCATAAACACTTCTCATTATTGAAGTCATAAGATGGGCCTCCATCTTTGACATACTGCATATATTCGAGTATAAGCTGAGTTT
Source organism: Anolis carolinensis (assembly GCF_035594765.1). NCBI lineage: Eukaryota > Metazoa > Chordata > Lepidosauria > Squamata > Anolidae > Anolis > Anolis carolinensis. The sequence continues at coordinate 85,538,384 of NC_085846.1, forward strand.
TTCAGCCCTTTTTTAGGGCTGAAAAAGCCCCCTTTGACTTATACTTGAGTGAGGGTCCTGGCTGGCTTATATTCAGGTTGGCTTATACTCGAGTCTATAGGTATTAAAATCTTATTACAGTAGAGTCTCACTTATCCAATACTTGCTTATCCAACATTCTGGATTATCCAACGCATTTTTGTAGTCAATGTTTTCAATACATCGTGATATTTTGGTGCTAAATTTGTAAATGCAGTAATTACTACATAGCATTACTGCGTATTGAACTACTTTTTCTGTCAAATTTGTTGTATAACATGTTTTGGTGCTTAATTTGTAAAATCATAACCGAATTTGATGTTTAATAGGCTTTTCCTTAATCCCTCCTTATTATCCAACATATTCGCTTATCCAACATTCTGCCGGCCCGTTTATGTTGGATAAGTGAGACTCTACTGTATTATCTTAAATTACAGTTTTATGTAAATATTCAAAAACATTTAACCTACTGATGCCTCAATTAATGTAATTTTAATGCTATCTATTTTTTATTTTTTTTATCAGCTGCTGCATTTCCCACCCTCGTCTTATAAGTTATTGAGTTAATAAGTTTTCCCAGTTTTTTGTGGTAAAAGTAGGCACCTCGGATTATATTCAGGTCAGTTTGTACTCTAGTAGATATGGTATTTTAATTGAGATATATTTCCAATCAATGTAGATCAGCTACCCCAACCAGAAAAACCCATCTACCTCAATCTTGGTATCAGAAGAAGCTGATCTAGCTAATCTCTCCTTTATCTTAACACAATTGCCACTGGATACATTTGGATATAAAATACTGGATTCAGCAGCCTCAGTGGAATCCTGAATTAGAAGGAGCATATGGACTGGGACTCACTCTCAGAGGTTTTCACCTCCAGCTGAGGTAAAACCATTGAAAATGGCTATAATTGGTACACTTTACTATTTAAAGCACCTGGATTTGTCCCCAGATGTCTGTACAGAGGCTTCTTGAGAGACTCACTAAATAATGCCTGCAAAGGGGCTTGTAGCGCACTCATGACAGATACACGCTAGATCTCAAAGGCTAGATCTGCCTTTGATCTAACAATGGGAAAAACATGTAATGCTTTGATTTACTTTTGTGTCCCAAATGTCCCAGGGTCCACACATTGTATGACTTTTAACTGTATCATATCCCCCTTTACTACATCTTAAATGGACATGCTCCAACTGTCATGATTTGATAGGGACCAGCGGTGTCACTAGGGGGAGCAGGGTGCGAATCCCATTGGATAACATTAATACGATACCAAAATAACTATCTCTAAAATGTTTGTGAAGTTTTACAGCAGCTCCACGGCACAGTATACTTCTGTTTAAAAGCACACGGTAATTAATCAGGCCAGTCTCTGTTTATCAGTTTGGCAAAAAACAGCTTTTTCTCCTTTGTTTACATTTTGTACAAAAACTCACAAACAGTCCCAGTATGCAACAGGCAGAAGTAGCAGAGTTAACATGGTGATGCACAAATGTGTTGGTCACTTGTCATTTATCAGTTAGGACAACCCACAAGAAAGTTACATCAAACTTCTGACCAGAAATGGACCTACTTTGTCCGTCTTCACACTCTGCTATCTTAATCCTTTAACTACTGATTTCTCTACTGTGCATACTTTGTAAAGAATGCTACTTTTTACTGCTGCTCAATTGAACAATATTCTTCACTAGGTATATCTCAGATAATAATAATAATAATAATAATAATAATAATAATAATAATAATAATAATAATAAGACAACTGGCAGAAACCAGTACAGGTGGTCCCGGTGGTAATCGGAACACTGGGTGCCGTGCCAAAAGATCTCAGCTGGCATTTGGAAACAATAGACATTGACAAAATTACGATCTGCCAACTGCAAAAGGCTACCCTACTGGGATCTGTGCACATCATCCAAAAATACATCACACAGTCCTAAATGCTTGGGGAGTGTTCGACTTGTGATTTTGTGATACAAAATCCAGCATATCTCTCTTGTTTGCTGTGTCATACAATATAATAATAATAATAATCATCATCATCATCATCATCATCATCTTTTTTATATCCTGCACTTTTCAAAGGCAACCCCATGTAAAGCACATTACAGTAATCCAGCCAGGATGTAACCAAGGCATTTTTCACCATGACCAGATCAGACTTCTCCAGGAATGGGCACAGTTGGCACACTAGCTTTAACTGTGCAACAGCACTCCTGGTCATTTGGTTCAGAGCCAAATCCAGGAGTACTCTCAAACTGCGAACCTGTGTTTTCAGGGGGAGAGTAATCCCATCTAACACATGCTGACACCCTATTCCCAGATCTGTCTCCTGACTGACTAGGAGCACCTCTGTCTTGTCTGAATTAAGCTTCAATTTGTTTGCCCTCATCCAGTCTATTACAGCTGCCAGGCACCAAATTTAGCATATCGATTTCCTTGGAATTAGGTGAAAAGGAGTGATAGAGTTGGGTGTCATCTGTGCATAGATGGCAACACACTCCAAAACTCCAGATGACCTCTCCCAGTGGTTTCATCTATATGCTGAACTGCATGGGGGCAGCACAGAGCCCTGGGGGACCCCATAGGTCAATGGCCAAGGAGTCGAACAGAAGTCCCCCAGCACCACCTTCTGAGATTGTCCTTCCAGGAAGGATTTGAGCCATTGAAGAACAGTACCTCCAAGCCCCATCCCAGAAAGGTGATACAGAAGAATACCATGACCAATGAAAGATCCAGGGGAATCAACAAGGATACACTCCCCATGTCTAATACGTCATCCACCAAGGTGACCAAAGCTGATGAAGTAGATATAGTCATGGCATTACTTCTTTAACAGAAAATGTGGTGCCAGAGGCAGAAAGGACATGGAAAGAATATGGAAAGCTTCCTATACCACACAAAAAAGTACAGTTCAAGTACAGAATTTTCTAATAACATGAAATGAAAACACCCGGACAATTAAACTTACAGAAATTAAACATTTAGAATTGCTTGAAAATTTCTTCTAAATTGGATTCAGGAATAACCTCCTCTTTTACCAGCCTCCACCTTTCTTACTACAGTAGAGTCTCACTTATCCAACACTCGCTTATCCAACATTCTGGATTATCCAACGCATTTTTGTAGTCAATGTTTTCAATACATCGTGATATTTTGGTGCTAAATTCGTAAATACAGTAATTACTACATAGCATTACTGTGTATTGAACTACTTTTTCTTTAAAATTTGTTGTATAACATGATGTTTTGGTGCTTAATTTGTAAAATCATAACCTAATTTATTTTTAATAGGCTTTTTCTTAATTTCTCCTTATTATCCAACATATTTGCTTATCCAACATTCTGCCGACCTGTTTACGTTGGATAAGCGAGACTCTACTGTACTTTCATGTTGGTGCCCAAAATATAGACCCGTGCTTTTTGAAATTATTCTGGGGTAGTTGGTGAGGCAGGCTGATCTGTATGGCTCTACACATATGTTCAGCAAAGGATTCTGGAAGCAGCTGCTGTTCATTTTGCCTATTGTAGACAAGCACACCCAGATATATATTGTAAATATCAGTTGACAGAGAAACTAGCATGGCTTTATCTCTCTGCAAACCCAAAATACTGGTATCTTTGCAACTATTCTATTTTTATATCATGGTGTATGGGAAATTCTTCCTAACAGCTGTCAGATTATATGGTATACTTTGTTCCTATGACGGAAAGTAAATGGGGAAATCAGTTATACAGCAATGACTGTGTAAAGGTTGTTTACCTTACAAGAAATTGTATATGACAAACCGATGTCTAGAAGTCAATATATCTGTCAAATTTGTTAGCTTCATGGAATTTCCCAGCTCAAGCACTGTGCAGCAATGACTATAACCTTGGCAAACTACATTAGAATGCACAAGCTCATGACTCAGGGTTTCCATTCTGGTCACATTCTCGTTTGTCAGGATGGGCAACAGAAATAAATTTCTTTCAATAAATGAAGCTGGGTTCTTGATTCAACAGGACTGATCTTCTAATTTCTCCCAGAATTACAGGAGAAGGAAGTTCCTTTCAGAATCCCATTCTTTTCCATATGATGCTGATATTATCTGAGTCCCCTATGGGGTTGAAATAGAGTGGGGTAAAATGCAGTAAATTAATAAATATTATCAAATTGTAATGCTAAATCTCCTTTCCCTAAGCACCAAAAATGGTATAATCAATTAAGTGAGTGGTAAACAAATAAAAGGATAGAAATTGATGGTTCCAAAACATTCTGGCATATTTTGGGAGTTTGATGTGACTTAGTGGGAGTATGATTTTTTTTTTTTACTGTCACTGTTTTAATGATGTAGGAGAGTGTCCACACAAATGCGACATCCCTTCTGCTGCTCGGCTGAGCTACATTGGCTGCTTCCCAGATGGTGTCTCCATCACTTTGTAAATGTAGTTTATGGAGTGCTGAGTGAGCACTGAGGAGAATGGAAGGCAAAAAGCCAACTCAAAATAAACTGAAAGAAAAAAGATTGGAAAATGGAATAGTGGGGGATGAGGCATCAGAAAAGAGCATAAAATAAAATTGTGGAACATTCAGTCAACCAAGAGCTCTTTCTAAAATTTGAAGGGCTGATTTACAGATTTTGAGAGCACATCCAGCACCAGTTGCTGGTAGACTCATCCAAACAAAGAACTGCATAGCCTTTATTCCTAAGGAAATCACTGGGCCTTGAGAACAAATGTTCTGGATTGTGGCTCATGGATCTTGATGAAACTCCGCCTGCTTTTTAGATACTAAATGCACTCTTTTCAATGGACCACTGTCAGGCAGCAGCAACTGAGTTGTCTATTGTTTAGGGATTGGTGTCGGCATATTTTGTTTGCTATCTATCAAAAATACACACAGTGGTCAATCAGATCCCTGTTGGACAGTCACAAGCATGACAGGAGTGCAAAGGACTGATTTTGTTCTCCAGCAAGTGACACTAAGATGCATGTTGCTTCTGATAAAATATAGTCACGATGACTATAGCCATGGAAAGACTGTGAATTCTATGAATTTGTTTATGTATCTAATCCCTGTTTAAAGACACTGGCGGCTATCAGCACATCTTGTGAATGTGGATTTTTTAAAAATCTAAACTACATTCTGGGGGCCCCTGGTGGCACAGTGTGTTAAAGTGCTGAGCTGCTGAACTTGCGGACCAAAAGGTCCCAGGTTCAAATCCCAGGAACGGAATGAGCGCCTGCTGTTAGCCCCAGCTCCTGCCAACCTAGCAGTTCGAAAACATGCAAATGTGAGTAGATCAATAGGTACCGCTCCAGCAGGAAGATAACGGCGTTCCATGCAGTCATGTCAGCCACATGACCTTGGAGGTGTCTATGGACAATGCCGGCTCTTCGGCTTAGAAATGGAGATGAGCACCAACCCCCAGAGTCGGTCACAACTGGACTTAACGTCAGGGGAAAACCTTTACCTTTTAAGCTACATTCTGTGTGAAGAAGTGCTTCCTTTTATTAATTCCCAAATCATTCATCACTCAGCTTTATTGAATGATCTCTGTTTTGGGTGAAATAGGGAGAAAAAAAGTCTCACCTTTTTTTCTGTATTCTCTTTTTGTCTGACTGTGTAAGAGTATTGGTAGGAAAATAATCACTTCATTAATGTCAATGTTTTGCCAGATCTAGCTGTTTATCTATGTACTTTCTTTCTATTCTGTTCCATTTTATAAAACATGTTAATTGTTGGACTGCATTGTAATGACCAAATTAATGTATGTAAGGAACTGTGACATTCCCATAAGATTTGATGACTTCTCAGTACAAGAGCAAATCAGCAGGCTTACTCAATCATGGGTTGTGAAATCTCTCTAAAGATGGGCCATGCATCTTTTTAAAACCTTTATTATAAGCAGGAATCTGAAGTTGTATGCTCCATCTAACATCTGAAAATCAAGCATAGTCTTTGTTTTTCCAAAAAAAAAATAGCAAAAAAGCTGAGATCCAAATTTTCACTTGAAATACTGATTTAGTTCAGGCAAGACCTTTTGTTCTTTCTATTTGTTGGGTGTTCTCTTGTTTTCAGGTTCGCTCCAGCAGGCAATAAGTGAGAAGCTTCCAAGTTGGTGGGCTGAGCTACATTTGAGATTTTTAGAAGCATGCATTTTTTGTTATGAAATTTAAAGTTATGCATAGTATCATTGCCTACATAGGCAAAATAGTTTTGAAAAAGTGGTCCTAGATATTAGACTATCTTTAGATTAGAATCTGTTTCCAGACTATGTGGAAAATTCCTAGCACTAAGGTTTTCTTCAGTTAGGAAGGAAATAGTCCTGAAAATGAATATAAATACCTTTATATGTGTATGTTCCTTCAAGTCACCTGTTGACTTATGGTGGCCCCATGAATTTCACAGTGTTTTCTTCCTTTTGTGTGCTTTCAGGCCATTAATGATTTATATCAACCTCGAAGTTGAAGTTTTCTTGGCAAGACTTGCTCAGAGGGGGCTAACCTTTGCCTTCCTTGGAGTTTGAGAGAATACAGTTTGTCCAAAGTCACCCAACAGGTTTCTATAGCTGAACAAGTTTCCAAAACATGGTCTCCATAGTCATGGTCCAACTCTTCAACCACTGACTCTCAGAATCTCATTTAGAGGTGAAAAAAATCTCAGTTCAGTCTACCACTGATATGTGAATGAGACAGAAACAAATCTATATACTCAGAGAAATAAATCTATATACTCAGGGTGTAAACTGTAATGACAAACAAAATCACATCAAATGAACTTGGCAACTTAAAAAAGCACTTTGTCCTTCATTTCTGCAACAATTTGATATGTTGTATTTTAACTCCTTCCAGTTGGTTTCTTTTTCTTTTGTACATTTAATTTTATATTCAGGAGGGTGAAAATGTGGTTGTTATTAATAGCAAATTGTACTAGATTTGCACAATTTCAGATAGTAGCACATTGTACTATTGGGTGCTGTTTGAGCAAACGTTCTTACTTCAAGTCAATTACTTTTTTTTAATTATTTGGTAGTCTCAAATGGATCCATTTGATTCTACCTTGACTTCTTTTCCTGAAGAATGAGCAAGCCTCTTTCCAGTCAATGCTTACTCTATCATGATGCATAACAATACACAGCAATCTAATTTTACTGGAAAGTCAAAGCACAGGGCATTACAGGTAGAGTAGAAAAAGCAGAATGAAATGAAACCTTTAAAATGCAGTAAAGGTTAAAATCCCATGAAACTCCAGTAATGAGCTGTAGATGGAATTATGTACCAATCTCTAGGGATCTTTCAGTTACTGATGGGCAGATCTATTGAGTTAATTTCCTGGTTTTTCCACCTGGAAGTTTATTCAAAGTTGGTTTATTTATATGCATATTTTGAAATGGGTGCATTAATGCAGGGGTAACTAATGGTTGTAAAACAGTTCCAGGGCAGATAAGTAAGAAAAACAAATACAGAAGTAGCCAGATGTTTAACTCTGGTTTTTAAAAAACACATCATTCGATGTTGAACATAGCAAAAAGAAGAGTGTTTGCTGCCTCTCCTGAGAACTCCGAGGCTTTTCTGGCCAGAATAATGGATTAGACACCTAGAAATAATCAAGAGTTACCTTGTCACATCTCTTTTGGTTCTTGTTTAAAGCCATGATTCTGTACCACCTACTTAGCTATGTAACTATCTTCATCCATATCTTTCCTATCCCCTGCAATCCTTGGTTACTAGCAGTAGCCACTGCAAGTGACTAGGTTCGGTTCTCCTGTTGATTGAGAAGTACCTGACTGACGTTTCCATGTCCTTTACTGTGCAACAATCAGAAGCAGGTTCCCTATCACTGCTTCGATTTGCATTGGAGATCACTTCTTAGGGTGGGGTGTGTGGGTGGGGTGGAAATGTCAGCCAGTTGCTACTTGACTGACAGGAGAACAGATTCCTGTTGTTCACAGTGGCTGCTGCCCAATAAATGAAGAATTTAACATCCCTTAAATATTCCATAAACTGATGAGTAAACTTTATATTAGCATAGATTTGTACTGGTTAATTCCTATTGCTGTGCAGATTTACATGAATGCTGTATGAGCTTGTTTAATTGCTTGTTTGGGGGAAACTTTGGACTTGCCAGATTCTGCCCAACTGCATTATTGAATAAACTGGTTTGTGATCTATACAGACTTTATTGTTCAGTTCTAAAGGTACAATTTCCCCAAAAATCTTGCAATAAGAGCTTCATCATACAAGGATGCAAAAAATATTTACCACATATGGAAAAAGTGATCATGATCAGACACCACATCTACATAGTGTTTATGTGTGGTGTTTATAAGCATCTGTTCGCAGAGCCTAGCTTCAGGAAGGTTCTAAGACCTTGTATATTGAACGGCAAGCCATCTAATATGGGAATGAGGGCTTTTTCTAGTTTCTATTCTTTCCAGGATAATATGTTGATGATTGAAGGCTGGGCGAGTCAGCTATGGGCAGAACCAGAGGTGAACCTGGATGGAGCCAAAATCAAAGTGAGCAGAGCCATAAAATAATGTGAGTGGGGTTCAACAAAGTGGCTGGACTGTCATCTGGTGCTATTCTTTGATATGTTTGGGCCAGAAGAATACCATAGAATTGCACTGGAGAACCTAAAAAGACCCACAAACACTTCGGGGGGTGGGGGGTGGGTGGGTGGGATTTCTTTTGGAATCTAGGTAAATGAATACATGGGCATTGAGTCCATGGGTATGGCAATCATACTGTACCTTCTATTTGTAAGCCAAAAAGAGAGAAAAGATGTTTCCATTTGCATTGTGCTCATTCTTATATAATTTTGATACAATTAGATTGCACAATTCACAATACATAAATTGGCTGCTCACATGTCACCACACAGGCACACATTATCTTGAATGAGATTGGGACAGTGAGTCACACAATACAGAACTTGGAAGCATTTCACACGTAATGAACTAATTTGCCTACCAGATCTTTGCTGAAGCAAGAGCTTTCAGCTTTTATCATGAAGCTGCTAAATTACACTCATGTTTGTCTGGGTAAGTCTCCCCCTTTGGTTTTTATTTTATTAGTATTTTTTAAACTGAATCATTATAATAAGAACTTTGTTCTGTAGAAAGGATGTGCAACATAAACTGCCTGGGAGATAAAGGTTTGTGTCCCGATCCCTTCACAACCTTTTGAGTAACCTAATATTATCCTTGTCCTGTCCCTCATTCCATAGCACCGATAGCTTACCCAGAAATGCCATATAAATTTAGAATCTAAAATATGACTTCCTCCCCATGTCCAGTGTTCTTTTTTTAAAAAAATAATTTTTATTGAAATTTTGCTTATACATAACAGTGATCCAGGGGGAAGAAACTAAGGGAAAAGATCGTGCAGAAAGTTTTTGAGGGAGGGAAGTGGGAAGATATGGGAGGGGACAAACTAAAAAAAAAAAAAAAGGGGGGGGGAGAAAAAAAAGGGTAAGGATAATTTGAAGAGGGTAGGGTAAAGGGGCCAGGGAAAGAATGTTACCTAAAGTTTGGGGAGTGGGGAGGGGGTCGGTTGGGTGACTTCCGTTCTTCTCCTCCAATATGGCTTCTTCTCTCTTCAATCATATTCTTTTTTAAGATACTCATCGAAATCTTCCCAATTTGTTCTTTTCATGGCCTTACTGGAGTTACTCTTCATCCAAAAGGTTAAACTGTCCATATCTCTTATTTCTATAATTTTATTTAACCATTGGTCTTTAGTGGGGGATTCTTCAGATTTCCAGTTTTTCGCCAAAATTATCCTCGCTGCCGTTATAAAATAAGTAAAAAGTTTATCTTTATTTGTCTCCATTTTAATTTCAGAATCATACAACCCTAGCAGGAGAAGTTCTGGTTTAAAAAACATATTTAGTTTAAGAAGCTTGCTGCATTCTAAATGTATTATTTTCCAAAACTTTTCAATTTTTTTACAGCTCCACCACATATGTAGGTAGGAGCCCACTTGGTCTTTGCATTTCCAACATTTATTACTAACATTTTTATACATTAAGTTCAGTTTTTTTGGTGTCAAGCACCACCTGTGTACTATTTTTAACCAATTCTCCTTTAGGTCTGAGGCATATGTGTATTTCATTTTTTTCCCCCATATTGATTCCCATTCTTCTATGTTTATTGGCCTCCCTATATTTCTGGCCCATTGTATCATTAAATTAGTGACTTCTTCTCTTTCGGTAACCCAATCTAATAATTTTTTATAGAGGATAGTTATACTTTTCCCCTTCACTTGCAGGAATTTATCCCAAAAACCACTTTCTTGATTGAACCCCACTAGTCTATCTTTTTTGTAGAATTCCTTAATTTGAATATATTGGAACCATGAGACGTTTTTATAATTATTTTGTATCTCTTCCATACTTTTTACGAAGGGCTCTTCATCTCTGTTATTTAATCCACCCAAGATCTCCTTGTATGTTGGCCAGATTGTCCAGCCTAAAAGTCTTCTTTGGTTCGCTTCAAGGGGCGATAGCCACAATGGGGTTTTTGTGTAAAAATAATTTTTATATTTAATCCAAACTTTTAACAGGGCTGAGCGAATAAAATGGTTTCCAAATTTTTTTTTCTACTTTGTCATATCATACCACATATATCCATGCCACCCCCTTCTTAAATCAAATCCCTCTATGGTAAGTATTTTTTCCTTTTTAAGGGTTACCCATTCTTTCACCCACTCCAAAGAACAAGCCTCGTAATATAATCTTAGGTCAGGGAGACCGAATCCGCCTTTTAGTTTGGGAGTGATCATAATTGAGTATTTGATTCGAGGTTTTCTATTCTTCCAGATAAATTTGGATAAATCTTTATTCCAATCCTTGAATATTTTTGTATTTCTTATAATCGGGACATTTTGAAAAAGATATAATAATTTAGGAAGTATGTTCATTTTTATTGCCGCTATTCGCCCTAATAATGATAAATTTAGATTTAGCCAATTTTCGAGGTCTTTTTTTATTTCTCTCCATTTGGCTAAATAATTTAGTTCCAGGAGTTGGGTGTCCAGTGTTCTTAAATATTCCAAACTATTCTGTCCAAGAGATATAAAATGGGGATCTTATAGGGAAGATATTTTTTAAAAATAAAGTCAACTGCTACTGAGCTTCTTGCCTGCTCGGGTCAAATTGTGACAGAATTGCACAATAAAAGAGAAAATGTGTGTGGCTATCTCTAGCGTTTGAAAGGAAATGTTGGAATGCAATAGTATGTCATCAGGGCACAAGAGGACAGTGTATGCTTCTGATGTTTTTCCCCCCGGTCTCTAAGTGTAACACAGTGTTCATATCTGCTGCCCTTTTATTGTTTGTCTTTCTCACTATTGAGCTTTAAACTGTGACACCACATTAAAATATATAGTAATAAACACTTTCTGTCAGCTTGCAATGAGATGCCATGGCAATATATCCTGTTCTAATAACCGCACATTGTTACAGTCATTTACTACAGAAAATAAAGCACATTTAAAACCACACTTTAATCTGGATTATAGCTTTGTTATATTTCAGGCTACACTTCCCATCACCCCCAGGCAGGATGGTTGGTGTTGTGTTCTCCATCTTTGCTGCATAAAAATCACTGCCAGAGTTATGTTTCACTTATATTGAATTCTCTATGTAGATGTCTCCTGTTCTGCATTGTGATCTGAAGTTGAGTTTGGAAACAGGGACAAACCAAATACAGCAGAATTATTGAAGAGGGAGGGAACATATTGCTTGGATGCATCTCATCATCTTCAGTTCCAACACTGATCACCTATTAGTCCTTAAGATCCTAGTGTTGGTTGGGACTGTCGCCTCTGATATTTTTACAGAAGAATCTGCATATCACCTTTGTTCCTTCTTGGGCCAGAAACATGATTTTGGGTGATGGCCCACCAGCAATTGCCACTAGCTGCTGATCATAGGATGGAGGTAAGACATAGAAAGTCCAAAAGGTAGATTCTCACTGCCATTTTCTTTAGCACCAACCAGTCTGTGCAGTCAACTATATGACTGGATTGCTTCATTCACTTGATCACTTTTATCATTTATTCATTGGATAATGGAACAATATGAGCTAACTCTTCTATGAAGGAGAACATCATTAGCTACTATGAATCTCATACAAAGAAAAAAAGCAACCAACAACAGCTAGCAAACAAACAAAAATATCTAGAGGTATTGTCGATTGTGACAATATACAGTGGAACCTTATATCCACTTCAGTTTGGTTCCAAGACACCCCCCTCAATATATAGGTTAAAGGTAAAGGTTCTCCCCAGACATTAAGTCTAATCATGTCCAACTCTGAGGATTGGTGCTCATCTCCATTTCTAAGCTGAAGAGCTGGCATTGTCCATAGACACCTCCAAGGTCATGTGGCTGGCATGACTGCATGGAGCACTGTTACCTTCCTGTCAGAGCAGTACCTATTGATCTATTCACATTTGCATGCTTTCAAACTGCTAGGTTGGGAGAAGCTGGGGCTAACATCGGGAGCTCACTCCCCTCCCTGGTTTTGAACCTCCGACCTTTCAGTTAGCAAGTTCAGCAGCTCAGTGGTTTAACCCGCTGCGCCATCGGAGGCTCTATATCAGTATATACAATGGCATAATAAAATAGTTAACATATAGGTAAAGGTTTTCCCCTGATGTTAAGTCCAGTCGTGACCGACTCTGGGGGTTGGTGCTCATCTCCATTGCTAAGCCGAAGAGCCGGCATTGTCCATAGACACCTCCAAGGTCATGTGGCCGGCATGACTGCATGGAGCGCCGTTACCTTCCCGCCGGAGCGGTACCTATTGATCTACTCACATTGGCATGTTTTCGAACTGCTAGGTTGGCAGGAGCTGGGGCTAACAGCGGGCGCTCATTCCGCTCCCAGGATTTGAACCTGGGATCTTTTGGTCCACAAGTTCAGCAGCTCAGCACTTTAACACACTGTGCTACCAGGGCCCCATAAAAAGGTGAAATCAAAGATTTTTGGAATATAGTAGGGTTCTGGTTAACCGACTTCCGGTTATCTGACCTACCATATTATCCAACGTGCTTGCCGGAGGGATGAGACTCTTTGGCAAGCACCCGGTTTAGGCAAGCCCGGTGTGTGTTGCTGCCTAGTGTTCCCTTTTTTTTTGTGTGTGTGTGTCCGGAGCAACCTGAGTCGCTTCTGGTGTGAGAGAATTAGCCATCTGCAAGGACGTTGCCCAGGGGACACCCGGATGTTTTGATGTTTTTACCATCCTTGTGGGAGGCTTCTCTCATGTCCCCGCATGGAGCTGGACCTGATACCTGGACCACGCTCTCCCCCGGGTGGGATTCGAACCTGGCAGCCTTCAGGTCAGCAACCCAACCTTCAAGTTACAAGGCTTTAATCCTCTACGCCATCGGAGGCTCCATAAACCACGTGCTTGCCGAAGAGAAGAGCCTTTTCCCTTCGGCAAGCACCTGCACTTTGGAGAAGCCTGGAACATGTTGGTTTGAGTGTTCTTAAGAGATCTTTCCTTAGAGAAAATACAAAAATGATTTTTATCGTGTCAGAAGCGAATTGAGAACATATTGCAAGTTGCTTCTGGTATGCCCAGGGGATGCCCGGATGCATTACTATACTGCTGGGAAGCTTTTCTCATGTCCCCGCATAGCTACGGCTGACAGATGGAAGCTCACCCCATCTCGCGGATTCGAACCTTCAACCTTTAGGTCAACAGTTCAGCCAGCACAAGGGTTTAACCCATTGTGACAGCGTGGCCCCTACAAAAATGATAACAAATGAACATGCTATAGAAAAATGATAGCAAAAGAACATTTGACTACTGATTTTTATAACAAGACTGGAGCAGACGTCTGCTTCAACAACTGGATTTACCAGTTGTCTTCCCCTCCTTACCCTACCAACCTTCAAATCTCTTCCAGATTTTGGATCTTCTGGGACATTTTCACTTTTTTGGAGAGGAAGGAAGGAGGGAGGATGAATTCTGTGGTTGAAAGTTAAAGGTAAAATACCTTTCAGCTGCCCTCACTCTATAACCAAGGGTGAATATAGCACTGTTACCCTGGCAACCAGATCACTCTCTTGTGTCACTCTTGATGTTCTTAGTTGGGAGCACGAACCTGGTTGCTTAGGACTGCATGATGACGGCTTACATTGCCTCATCTTCAAGCATACATCCCTGTCAACAAAATGAAAAAGATAATTAAAAGAGGAGCATTTGTTCACGGGGTGAAAGTTTATGAAGCAGAGCTTGCTGTTTTGGTTCAGCGGAAAAACAGTCTGATATGAGTTCATGAAGAGCGATGTTCTTTTTTCAGCAGTAGAGTTTATCCTGCCTTGGCAACTGCTAAGACAAAAGATGCAATGGCAAATTTCAAGCTAACAAAAATAATCCAGGACCTGACATGTTCTCCATTACCACTGCAATCTCAAATAATCAACATTTACCAATGATTTATTGAAGTAAAAACTGAGTAGAGTACTTGCAACAGCTGGAGAATTTATTGGTACATTATACTGACAGAAAGATTGTGGGGGTTATGGAGTGGTCTCGAAGTAGCTGGCGCAAAAGGGAAGGTGAGATGTCATCTTGACCTCCTACTCTTTCCTGCCTTTTAAGTAAAATTAAAGCCAAATAAAGAAATATATAATATAAAATAAATTTTAAAATACAACTATTGAAAGTTAGATTATCTTGAACCCATTTTTGCATATCACTGTTACTAAGAAAGGCTTAGAAGCTGCATTACTGTGATTATTATGATTAAAGGATTTCCTCCTACTGCACTTTATTTATCGTGTCAGAAGCGGATTAAGGATAAAGATATAATGTATTTTTAAAAAACCCAAAACTTGGCATTATACTAGATTTCTTTGACCAGAAGCTGGGCACTTGGAGTGCCTCTGGTGTAGCTGTGAGAAGGTCCTCCATTGTGCATATGGCAGGGCTCAGACTGCATTGTAGTAAGTGGTCTGTGTGTTGCTCTTCTCCACACTTGCATGCTGTAGACTCCACTTCGTAGCCCCATTTCCTAAGATTGGCTCTGTATCTTGTGCTCCCAGAGTGTAGTCTATTCAGTGCCTTTCAAGTTGCCCAGTCTTCTGTGTGCCCAAGAGGGAGTTTCTCATCAGGTATCAGCCATGGATTGAGGTTCTGGGTTTTAGCCTGCCACTTCTGGGCTCTCATTTGCTGAGGTGTTCCTGCGAGTATCGCTGTGGATCTTAGGAAGCTGTTTATTGATTTTAGGCATTGGCACACTAGCTGATATCTGAACAGGAGATGGTCTGGAGATGCCACTGCCTTGGTCTTTTCATTACTAGCTGCTACTTCCCAATGGATGCCAAATGGCTAAACAGTATCATTTTTCCAGCGGTGTAGGGGATAGACATCCTGTGATAATGCGGCATGTCTCATTAAGGGCTACATATACTGTTTTAACATAGTGATATGTATTCAACACTGGGCATACATATTCAGCAGCAGAGTAGCAAAGCGCAAGGGCAGATGCCTTCACTGTATCTGGTTGTAATCCCCAGGTTGTGCAAGTCAGCTTTCATATGCTATTATTTCTGGAACCCACTTTTTGCTTAATATTCAAGCAGTGCTTCTTATAAGTAAGAGCACAGTTCAGAGTGACTCCCAGGTATTTTGGTGTGCTGCAATGCTCCAGTGGGATTCTTTCCCAGGCAATCCTCAGAGCTCGAGATGTTTGTCTATTCTTAAGATGAATAGCCCAAGTCTGCATTTTAGATGGATTAGGAATCAGATAATTTCCCCTGTAATAGGCACTAAGAGCACCTAAAGCTTTGGAGAGTTTCTGTTGAACCATTTCAAAGTTCCCTGCTTGAGCAGTGATGGCATGATCGTCAGAATAGATGAAACTCTCTGTCCCTTCTGGAAGTGACTCGTCATTTGTGTAAATGCTGAACAGTGCTGGAGCAAGCACATTCTCCTGGGGCAGGCCATTCTTCTGAGCCAATAAAACACTCCACTCCCCCCCCCCCCGGATGACCATTCCATGTCTTGCATGAAGCCACCAGGATTGGAGAGGTATCAGGCTACATTTTGGATCTATCTGAAAAACAATTACAACAGTGCCAAGATGTCTGGAGAACCACAGTATATTTCATGGTTGATGCAATTATTTGATGTCTGGCTATGAGGATGTGTAGACTAAACAGATATTTCTCTGATCATGCCCACTCCCCATTAGGCACGGAATAGCTTTGGGTGGGGACTTCAAGGCTGTATGGTTAAGTTCATGGGGTGGACTGTGCTCAGCCTATATATGTCCAAATGCAGAGCTACTGCATCTGTAGACAAAGTTACCAAAGGAATTCCCACAGCAAATACAAAATGTCTAGGTATGAACGATTTCCAGTGCCTCATTCCCTGCAATGCTAGAACTCTGGAGACAGAAAGACATTTTTATTTCAGGGAGAACTAGGATTCTTATCTGAGGGTGTGGTCTCATTTTACCCCAACTATAACTGTATTCTTGCTTCTTCTTCCCTTCTTAATGTATTTGAGGTCATACTGAAATACATGGTCTCAAAATACCTGGGGCAAAAGGGAAAGTGATATGTAAAGAAATATGATTGAAGATATATGAAGAAATATATATGATTGAAGAAATATGATTGAAGTGGGGTGATTGGCCCATGAACAAAAAATGGCTCGGACAGAAAAAAATGCTCTGTTCTTGCAGACTCTTCCTTTGCCTCCACCCACCAACATAGGCATGGGAACCCCCCGCCCCCCATTCTCTTCTGTCTATCTTAAGATGTCTTAAAGATGGGTTAAATCCTTGGCATCTAATGCCCTCCCCATTCACTTGGCAGATGCCTGGGCTAAAATAGCAAACATGTCATCCCTGGAGCTTGGATATCTATTTCTCTCTTAACAGCAGTTTTTCTAACTTGGATTCTCTATCTGCTACCACTTTTGGAGTGTTCTGTTAATATTTTAAACTTATGATAGTTTAAAAAGTTGAAGATTCATGATTGTTTTAGAAGTTGCTTTTTAAAAGGTGCTACTTGTTCAGGACAAAAAAAAAAGTGGGTATACTAATAAATAGATGAATGCTTTTACAACTACACCCCAGTGCACACACAGCACACAAACATCCAATCTAAATCCTCCTGGTTATTTTTAAAAGTACAGCCATGTTTTAATGTTATGTGCCCTCCAAAATGATTGAATGTATGGTCAATTAGAAGAGTCAGTATAATGGAAGTAAGCTGCAAAAGAACAGGTCTAAAATTAGAATTTGCTGTGGCAAACCCAAAGTTGTAGCTGACGCAGCAGAAAGCTGTACATTTGAACTCTTTCCTCGTTTGTTGTTCCTCTTAAAACCCACATTGCTTATCTTTATAGGTACTGAAAGAGAGAAATACGATGACTTAATACTTTGATTTAAGCCAGTTTATGAGGCTTTCACAAATAATTCACAAACTGAAGAAATTGCATTAACTTTAGATTCCTTTCTCTTTGCTAAGGATGTTAGACTGCCAGCGTTTTTACTGGCTATAATGTCACAAAGAAAGATAGACAGTAAACCTTTCTTCTCACTACTTTTATTTCCAGTCTAGGAAAAGTTCCATGAATTTACTTTCTGTATGCCAGGCTCTTATAAAAGTAAAGTAGCCAGGAGCCAGGAAATGGACTACAATCCTTTAGGGAAGAAGTATAAGTAACCTAGTTTATTTTTCTTTGATGCCTGCTGTTAGCTAATTCTAACTCATTTCTGAAGTCCAATTTTTAATTAAAAATTTCCCTTCATCCTAATTGCTAGGCTTCTTCTGAAACATTTATTAAAATTTGAAATGCTTTAATGAGCTTTCATTGAGTGAAGCATTTTGAAGACTCTGTTGAGTAGGTTCCACATGGGGAATGGGAGCTGGAGGTCAGTGCAGTGGTTACAATGCGGGACTGAATTTTTTGGCATCCAGTAATGAAAGTCTCATATTGAGTATAGGTTTCTCTTAACTTGACCTCCAACACTGGATTGTGAAAATAAAGTTTGGACGGGAGAAGTATGTCAGCATGAGCTCACAGAAAAATAAATCTTACTCTGATGTTAATAACTGCATACACACTCATTTGGTTCAGGATTTAAAACATGGGGGAAGGTATTGAGTGGGGTACTGTACTATACCATCCAAAATTTCAAACAAGTTAGGACACATGGAATATGCCTTTGGACAGCGTGGTTTTCAAGTAATTAGTTTTAAGATGATGATATTTTAATTATTGATTGTTGATTTTAATGTATATGTGTTGTTTTTACCCTATGGATATATATATATGGCATTGAATTGTGCCTTTTTGTGAGTCCCCTATGAAGTGAGAAGGATGTGATATAAATATAATAATAATAATAATAATAATAATAATAATAATAATAATAATAATAGTGTGACTGTGATGGCACACCCGAGCCTTTGGTAAAAACTATAGTGTCTGGCTTTACTTGGGGCTATCTGTTAAGATCAAGACCTGTAACATATAGAGGTACTTTAGGCAAGGTGTAAAGATAACCAAAATGAGTTTTACTGAAAACAAGATGAATAAAGGTTAACTCCACCCGGGACTATTATAAGAGAACTTAGAACAATACATTACGAAAGGAGATTTTGCTGGTTGCAGTCATCTCTCTGGAGTCTTTGAAAGTCTTTTGCCTCTGATGCAAAGCAATGGTTTACAAGCTGGTGCTCATAAACTGTCTCAAACTACTTTCTTGTGAAACTTAAGCTGATCAAAAGCTTCTGTTGTCTCTGGGACTGGTGGTATATGAATACTGCTGAATGTAGAGTTTAGTGCTAAGGATGCCTGTTTTGGATTGCTTGGGCCTAGGATTACCAGACAATGCCCAAGCCTCTAAACAATGTATGTAGCTCTGCTTCAGAAAGAAGAGGAGTCTAGGAAGAGAGCCCTGAGCAGGCAAATGGTCCAGGAGGTCACAAAGAGTCAGAAATGACTATGTGAATGAAGAAGAAGAAGCAATGACTGAACCACTTCCCCAGTGACCGAAATAACTCGAAGTGAATTTCACTGCCAATTGTCAAAGACGACTTTGCATTTTATGTCGGTTAATGCATAGGCAAAACAGTTATTGGTTTTAGGGTGGATTGACTACTTCATCCTTCTTAGAAAGTCTCCTGCATAATCTCTAGCTGTGCCTTTCATTCCTTTCTGGAACTGTAGAAATTGCTGCTAAAATAGAGTGGATCAAAACACCCACACAACAGTTTCACATTAAATCTACTGATGTGGGGAATTATTTTTCAGCCTTCTTTCCCTCTCAGTGCATGCATTATCCCTTTGACAGTTGCAGAGATTGAGACATTGGACCTTTTCAGAGCAACACTGTGGTCTGAATTTGTTCCATCTGACTTCTAATGAGCCAAACCCTAGGAAAAGATCTGATACCAGGTTTTGTTTCTGTTTATTTGTGCATGGCTTTTTCTCAGGAAATCAAACCAAACTCTAGGAAAAGTGAAAGTTTTCAAGTACTTTCTTTTGTAGACGGGAGCAGAAATATTATTTTGGCTTCTGAATCTCCAAGTGCCATTTACCATCCATATATGCCTACATTTCTGTCAAAGAGCAAATAGCCCAAGGCCATGCCAAACTTCAGATGGGCTCCAGGAGTGCATGACTATGGTCCTTCTAATAATTACCTAGCTCCCAAACTGGTGATGGTTTAGTGTGCACATCACAAGTGTTATGGTTTTAGCTTTGAATACATTTTAAATCAGTTTTAAAGATTTTAACTGCTAATTTTTAATTAATACAGCTGATGTTTAATTATATTTTAATGTTTGTATATGTTTGTATTTGTACTGAAATGCTTTTAATGTGAGCTGCTTTGAGTCTCTTTTGTGGAGAGAAAAAACAGGATATATATAAATATAATCATCATATTGTTTTTTTCACATTTCACTTGGAGTTTACAAAG
Source organism: Anolis carolinensis (assembly GCF_035594765.1). Lineage (NCBI taxonomy): Eukaryota > Metazoa > Chordata > Lepidosauria > Squamata > Anolidae > Anolis > Anolis carolinensis. The sequence continues at coordinate 85,558,347 of NC_085846.1, forward strand.
AGTGGGGCTCAAGGACATTCTTTTCATGGAGTGCCACTGCCTTCCCAATGTAAGAGTGAGCTTGTGGAATTGATTCCCCACACAAAGGCAAGCAAATTGGATTCCCTGCACAAAAGCAAGCAAATTAATTTCCTCCCTGCTTTAGTGCAGTGGGAAATAGCATGACTTCTACTGGAAGATAAGTTACCGAAGAAAACCCTGATGTTGCCCTGATTCTATTAAGTCATACATTGCATTTTCCTGAGTAGACAGGGTAATGGAATTGGCACTTGGGTGTGTAATATGCAAGGCCTGGTCTTTGTATTTGTGTGTGTCTGCTATGTAGCCTGTTTTGTTTAGGAGTGAGCTATTTTAGCCTAGGGGATTGTGTGTAAGCAATGATAAAATTACCTCCCAAAGTATTATAATTCAGGATAGGCTATAGATAATTTATAGTATAGCAGGGTAATTTTAGTAGGTAATTTTAGTAGGGAAATAGGGACAAGTTCCTGCATTGGGAGTATATGTCTCCCATAAGTACTATGTTTTCTGTGCTACCACCCCAAAAACCCACCTTATGAATCATGTAGTCTATTCAACATGAGCATTTCTAGGGTTGTTTTTTTTTTAGAATAGGAGGATCAAAAGCTATCAAAAGCTATTTTCAAGGATCTGCAAAAGCTAGTTCAAGAATCTGCAGCATGTTTCCATTGATTTGGTCCTATATGTTAATAGGAAAATCTTTCTTTATAACCAGATGGAAGACAAAAAACCTCATTCCAAGGAAACCAAATAGGGCTAGCTCCTGACAACAAAATTACCCTTACTTAGAATGGAAAAACAGCAACTTTTCAGAAGACAGTTGTGTATGGTTCAATCCTACTGATTTAAGCAGGATCTAGTGTGTACATTGGCCCCTGGTGGCACAGTGTGTTAAAGCGCTGAGCTGATGAACTTGTGGACCAAAAGGTCCCAGGTTCAAATCCCAGGAGCGGAATGAGCGCCCGCTGTTAGCCCCAGCTTCTGCCAATCTAGCAGTTCGAAAACATGCAAATGTGAGTAGATCAATAGGTACTGCTCCGGTAGGAAGGTAACAGTGCTCCATGCAGTCATGCCGGCCACATGGCCTTGGAGATGTCTATGGACAATGCCGGCTCTTCGGCTTATTTATTTATTTATTTGCAGTATTTATATTCCACCCTTCTCACCCCAAAGGGGACTCAGGGCGGATCACATTATATGCATATAGGGCAAACATTCAATGTAAGCCGCTCCGAGTCCTAGGGGAGTGGCAGCATATAAGTTTGAAAAATAGATAGATAGATAGATATACACATAGAACCAAGACAGAGACAGACACAGAGGCAATTTAACCTTCTCCTGAGGGGATGTTCGATTCTGGCCACAGGGGGGAGCAGCTGCTTCATCATTCACTGTGACGGCACTTCCTCATTCCAACGTCGTAAATTAGTTAAATTTGCCTCCCCACTTTATAAGTGGTACCTTATTTCCTACTTGATAGATGCAACTATCTTTTGGGTTGCTTAGAAATGGAGATGAGCACCAACCCCCAGAGTCGGTCACGACTGGACTTAACGTCAGGGGAAACCTTTACCTTTACCTTTAGTTGTACATATAGTGTATTATTTATTTATTTATTTATTTATACTCCACTTTATCTCTCCTGAAAGTGACTCAAAGCATCTTAACGTAAAAGCATTAGCATACAATTTAAAATATACAAATATGCAAACATTAAAACAGAATTAAATATAAATAGTATTTTAAAAATCACAGTTAAAATTCATTAAAAGTATTCAAATTTAAAAATCACACACCCCCTGACTTGATCCTAAAAACCTCCATCTTTAAAAGCCTGTCTGAATAGAAAGATTTTATCCTGCTGCCTGAAGGACAGCAGGGAGGGGGCCGTTCTGGTATCCTTGGGCAGGGAGTTCCAGAGCTGAGGGGCAGCTACCGAGAAGGCCCACTCTCTCGTTCCCACCAACTGAGCTTGAGATGGAGGTGGGACCGAGAGAAGGGCCTCTTGTGAAGATCTCAAGGCCTAGGCACGTTCGCACAAGGGTATGCAGTCAGCCAAAGAGCCTGGACCCGAACCATCTAGGGCTTTAAAGTGTATGCTGGATTGCAGCCATCACGTCTAGCCAAGTGCTATTACTTAATATAGATGTGCAGAGTCAGGACCATGGCTTAAATCCAAAAAGATCAAAGTGATTGGTTTGGGAGCCATACCTGTCTTTATTTTTACAAAGCATAAGTATCTCCTGGTCTGGGGTGGGTTGGGGTGCAGGGAGATAAGGGAACACAATACAATTCAGATTACACTTGGAAAAGTTACATTACCACTAGGACTCCTGTACCAGTATCGGCCTTTGGCTATAGTGTCTGGAGGCTTCTGAGAACTGTAGTCCAAAACAGAATCTTTTCCCGACTCTGCACTTTGATATGCATTAATGTAATAAGCTGACTTTTTCCAATCTTTTGAAAATCTTCTAGAAACAGAGTACCTGACACACTTTGAGCTTTCCATCCAGAACACATTGTCACTGTAATTTCCAGATACAGCATATAAGATATTTGGCTAATACTTGAAAATAATCTATATGTATATTGTGTGATTTCTGATTTTACTGGTTTTATTGTTTATTTATTCAGTCACTTCCAACTCTTTGCGACCTCATGGACCAGCCCACGTTAGAGCTCCCTATCGACCATCGCCATTCCCAGCTCCTTCAATGTCAAGCCAGTCACTTCTAGGATACCATCCATCCATCTTGCCCTTGGTCGGCCCCGATTTTACTGATAAGAATCTACAAAAACCTTCAAGAAACAGCAGCATCACATGGCACAAATTGTCAATTTGAATGAGCTCTTATGATTTCTGTTATAGGCAATGCATTCTCAAAGCTTAGTGGGTGAAGGTGATTACTCAAATATCACCTTTTTACACTTATTTAGAGTTAACAGAACTCTTATCTTCCCGTTGCCAACACCTGCAAGTTGCTCAAAATGTTAAGTGTTTTCCAGTGTGTTTTCCAGTGTTTTTATTGCAACAAAGGTTAATCCTCCCTTTAGTTTTTTATTAGATTATTGTCAGAATACATGCTGCCAACAATGCAGCAGGTGTGATCTGACTCCTGTACTCTTGGTGCTTTGAAATTCCCCACATGAAGAGACATATCATTCAATAGTCCAGACAGACCATATATTTTCGATGGCTTGAAAAGCCCCAGGAAGTCAGAAACAAAAGCACAGTGTAAGTAAATTGTAGCTAAAATAACATTGCTACTAGGTCAACAGTAAATTCTAAAATGGACTGTGAAGAAATATAATTTAAAAAGGAATAGCCAAAGACAAAAGGAAGTCTCACTCCCCTTCCCCCTCCTGTTCTCTTACATCAGAATTATTTTGGGTCATCTGATGTGATCTTATTTTATATTTCCCCTTTCCTTATGTCATGGAAAATTCAAGGTAGCTTTTCAGGGTTGGTACCTTTATAGGCGAGGGAGCATTATTGAATCACAATGTCTACATCACTATCTATTTACATATTTGTTGGTGTACAACTGAGTAGATACAAGCACATCCTCCTTGCAGTGTCAGTGTCCTGGAATTATGGAAGTATTCTCAGACAGTATATCTATATGGATTACAGTGTGAAATTTTGAATGCATCTACACTGTAGAATTATTGCAGTTTCTTTGTATAAGAAATGTATAAAAGAAATAACTGGTTATCACTCTTTCCTTGCTCTTGCACCATCAAAGCAACTGAGGATAAATTGTTCTACTTAGGAATGAAGAAATAAGCTGCTTCTAGTATCTTCTGAATAGACCTAGAGCTGAGACTTGGTCGGTGTTCCCCTGGGAGGATGCCATTTATGCACGTGTGTATGTGTGCCTTCAAGTTACTTGTCAACATATGGTGAGATTGGCAACCCCAAGAATTTCATATGGTTTTCATAGGCAAGAAATAATTAGAAATGGTTTACCATTATTTTCCTCTGAAATATAGTTTACAACACCTGATATTTGTTATTGTTCTCCTATCCAAGTACTTACTAGGGCCAATCCTGTTTAGCTTTCAAGATCAGACAGAATCTGGTGACTTTAGTGTATTTAGGCATGGTGGATGTAAAATCCCAAGTACATTCTCTTCACAGCCACATTTGCATATTATAGTATAATTCTCTTTTTTCTTCATGCATAGAAATATGATTTGTGTATAGATTTCTTCCCCTACAGTATGTATCTTTCATATACATTTCTGCTATTTCTACATATTTCCTTCTTACACATTGGAGGGCAATGCTCTCATTTTACTTCCCCTCCATAGTTACAACTTTGAGCTGCACCATTTACAGAATGACCCAAAGTCAGTAAAATAATATTTGCAGAGCCAAAGTATGTAGCAAGATATTCCTCAAAGATGTCAAAGTTCAATATCCAAACTATTCAGCATCAGAATTGTTAGGCTTGACTGGAATCAAAAGCAATGTTGTTGTTACTGCCAGCTCACCCAAAACTTTATGTGAGCTCAACTAAAGCCCTATAGTCAATGTAAGTAAGAGTGTTCTTTTGAAATCTGGACAAGTAATCCCTTGTTTAAGAGACAAAAAGCCTAAGAAGGAAAACAACTGCATGTACATTAGATCACAGAAAAGACCTGGGATTTTCAATGGGACTAGGAAACCAATAAGAAAGGTCTCAGAGATATGAGTGTGAATAGTCCTGGGCTGCCTGTATACACTTGGCACTCCCTATGTTGATAGTGCCAAGCACTTGTTTGGAAGGGGTGGAAAAAGTGAAACCAAAGCCTTGTGTCTTATCTCTTTTCTATAGACAGGAGAATGAAAAGAAAGTGTTGCATTCACTTACTCTCTTGCAGGCTAACTCCTTTTTCTACATGACTGATTCTTTGTTGAGTGGAAAGATCCATATACTGAATACTGTATTCACACCCAATACTGTGAATTCAGGCTTGACCCTAAGATTTCAACTCCTTAAGATGAAGGAATCACAAGGAAAAAAACGCTTCGAAAACATTGTATATATGTACAGAAATGGGACTTTCAGGGCAAGCAAACCAGCATAGCAGCTGGACCATCACTGAATGTCTGTTTAACAGTGGTTTTCAACTGTGAGTCCCCAGATGTTTTGACCTTCAACTCCTAGAATTAACAGGATTAATTCTGTTAAAACTGGCTGGGATTTCTGGGCATTGTAGGCCAAAACACTTGGGGTCCCACAGGTTGAGATCCACTGGTTTAGAAAATACACAGTCATCTTCAAAATTGATACTGAACTTACAATGAGTCCAAACATCTTATTAATTTACATAACAGGCCATGGAATACTTCCTGAAGAAATCTTCAACACATACCCTATATACTCATATGTAAGTCAATAAATTTTAGTCAAAAAATCAACCCAAAAAACCTGGATCAACTTATCCACAAGCCAAATAGTTTCACTTTGTTCTCTGCCCCGAAGCACTTTATAACTTTACTATGGCACTTTAGTTCAATTTGGCCACTCCATACTATCCCCCTCCACTAACCTGGTGGTTCATTTTATTTTATTTTACTTTTATCTATTTTATGTTTTAATGGGCTTTTATGCTTAATGTAATGTATTGTTTGCATAATGTGATTTTACTGTGTTTTATTCATTGTAATATGTTTTAATTGTTGTACTTGTTTACTGTTTTCGGGCCATTGTCCTGTGTTAGCTGCCCCGAGTCCCTGCGGGGAGATGGTGGTGGGGTAGAAAAATAAAGTTACTTACTTACTAGTACTGTACCTTTACTCCTCCTTTTCTGAGTAGAGTGGTAAAGGACAAGAGGTAAGTCCATCCCATAACAACCTAAAATGAAAAAATGTGGTTGTCAGAAGAAGATAGCCCCTGAGATGCTTTCTCTTCTCTGTGGAATGACCTTTAACTTATTCATGGACCAAATCAAATCCATAATTTTGGCCCTGTGATCTCAACCAATGAGTTCTTGAGAAATATGTGACAAGCCCAAAGTATGCTGCTGAATCTCTTCCTTATTCAGGTTTGTGGTGACTTAATAAAGGCATGTTTTCACTGGAGCAATACGATTTAAAATGATTTGGCTGTCATAAGAAGCATCTTCAAGGCTATACTTCAGGCATTTGTGTGTGTGCGTGTGTGAGAGAGAGAGAGACTGAGAGAGAGAGAGAGAGAGAGAGAGAGAGAGAGAGAGAGAGAGATTCGAATCAGGTGATTTTCCATACAATAAAGTTTTAGAAGTCCAATGAGCATAAAATGCTAAATAAAATTCTCTGCCTTGCTCAGTCACCACGACCTCATAAAAGTGAAGGATATAATGAACAAGGAATGGATGAAGAAACACTCCCTTAAAACTTGGGAGGAACAGTAGGAGAGGAACACATTAATATAAAAAACTGTGAGGAATAATGGTTTCCATTCAAGTGCCACAGTGTACTGGCTAGTGTTCAAAGCCATCATGTAAGCATCTCTACTCATTTGTTTTAACAACCTACCTACTCAAATTAGTGCTAAATGTCAGATGTCTTTTTGTTTTAATACAAATGTAATACCAGGAAATTTTTTAAAGGAATTTTAGATCTGACTTGCCAAGCTTCCCTGGAAAAAGAAAGGGTTGCCCAAATCTCCTCTTTAAACCCAGTGCAGTGTCTACTCTGCTTAACTCTTGCTTGGTCACCCAAAGTTCTCTTGGTGATAAGACCACACAATAATATACATATTCAAATAACTTTTAACTACTGATTTATATTATGTTTGTTCTCTACCTGATTAGATTGCCTGTGCACATTTGGATTGCAAATGCTGTTTGCAGGGTACCTTGAACAGTTAACATGCTTGTTTAAACTCCTTTCATTAGCTTTGATCAGCTTTGATACAGCAGGGAGAAAAGGTGAAACAATACTGGGCATGAAATTAGCTTTGCTGAAGAAACAAACAACTTGCTTCAGTGAAAGTCAAATCTAAAGAAAACATGTTAACACCTAGCTTTCATCCATACTGTGTTGATATGCTTTGGGAAATGCAGAAGGAATGCTCCATGAGAATTGTGTGGCTCATTAAAAAACATTGCTCTTTACTGAGTCATTTGTATAAATTATTGCTGACAAACACAGCAAAGATATTCTTTCCATTACTACTGCATTGTATATTGCATTCCTCATATTCTACATCTCCATTGCCAGAGTTTGAAGAAAACACTCCCACAACATCTTCATTATGATTAATGTTACTCAAAGCAGTTTGATAACAATGAGATGCCAGAGTTGATTTATTTGTGGCAATAAACATTTCAGGAAGAAAATACACTTCTATTTTCCATAACTGAAAAGGGCTACATACCTGCCATTATTGAAAAAAGTGGCTGTCAAGGGAGTAGCAGTGAACCTGTGGAAAGCTGAAATTATCATTTTGATATATGTTATTTTGTATATTTTTGCATATTTCAATATTATGAGGTATCTACTAGAAATTTCATATAAATGGAGAAGCAATTGGGCTTTATGAAGAATACCCCCTTTTTAACACACTAAACTAACTACATTTATTTTTATTTATGGGGTTAGGAGTCAGTGTGGTGTATTGATTAGAGCATTAGGCTATGACTCTAGAGCGGAGTTTCTCAATCTGTGCTCCTCCAGATGTTTTGGACTTCAACCCCCACAATTCCTAACAGCTGGTAAACTGGCTGGAATTTCTGGGAGCTGAAGTCCAAAACACCTAGAGGAGCACAGTTTGAGAAACACTGCTCTAGAGAATAGGTTTGAATATTTGCTCTGCCATGGGAATTCAGTCTCTCTTAGCCTTAGAGAAAGTTAAAGACCACCTCTCTGCACAACTTTAGCCAACAAAGCCCTGTGATAGGGTCACCTTTGGGTCGCCATAAATCAGAAATTACGCGAGGGCACACAACAACAATAACAACAACAATGGAGTTTAATGAGATGGATACACCCTAACTCTAGATTATTATTAATAGTTATAACTTTATTCTTAGATTTGCCCCATCTCCTCGAAGGAACTCGGAGCAGCTTACATGGGGACCAAGCCCTGTAAAACAAAATTAGAATATATCACCATAAAATACAATTGCATTAACAATGAGTTATGCTATTATTATTATTATTATTATTATTATTATTATTATTATTATTATTATTATTATTATTATTATTATATTGTATGACACAGCAAACAAGATAGATATGCTGGATTTCGTATCACAAAATCACAAGTCGAACACTTCCCAAGTGTCTAGGACTGTGTGATGTATTTTCGGATGATGTGCGCAGATCCCAGTAGGGTGGCCTTTTGCAGTTGGCAGATTGTAATTTTGTCAATGTCTATTGTTTCCAAATGCCGGCTGAGATCTTTTGGCACGGCACCCAGTGTACCAAGTACCACCGGGACCACCTGCACTGGTTTCTGCCAGAGTCTTTGAAGTTCGATCTTGAGGTCCTGAGTTTTTCCTGTTGTTTTTCATCAATTTGACTGTCACCTGGTATGGCGACATCAATTATCCAAACCTTTTTCTTTTTCATAACCGTGATGTCTGGTGTGTTGTGTTCCAGAACTTTGTCAGTCTGGATCCGAAAGTCCCACAGTATCTTTGCGTGTTCATTTCCCATTACCTTTGTAGGTTTGTGATCCCACCAGTTCTTTACTGCTGGGAGGTGGTACTTGAGGCATAAGTTCCAATGAATCATTTGGGCCACATAGTTGTGCCTCTGTGTGTAGTCTGTCTGTGCGATTTTCTTACAGCAGCTGAGGATATGATCAATGATTTTGTCATCTTATTTGCACAATCTGCATTTTGGGTCATCAGCTGCTTTTTCAATCTTGGCCTTAATTGCATTTGTTCTGACGGCTTGCTCCTGGGCTGCAAGGATCAGACCTTCTGTCTCCTTCTTCAGTGTCCCATTCGTGAGCCAGAGCCAGGTCTTCTCCTTATCAGCTTTTCCTTCAATTTTGTCAAGGAACTTTCCATGCAATGTTTTGTTGTGCCAGCTGTCAGCTCTAGTTTGTAGTGTGGTTTTCTTATACTGGTTTTTTTGTCTGCTGTGCTTTGAGGAGTTTCTGATTTTTGACTTCAATCAAAGCAGGTTCAGCACTTGCTTTACATTTTCTGCCAAGGCATGTTCTTCTTCTTTGACTGCTTGTTTTACTTGTAAGAGTCCTATTATTATTATTATTATCATCATCATCATCATCATCATCATCATCATCATCAATGGGTCCTAAGTTTGTTGCAAAGGTTGTAAGCCCTATTGACTTCTGTAGCTCTGTTTTGACAATATTTGGATCCAACTCATTGGTTATGGCAGATGATTCACTGGTTGCCTATTTGCTTCTGGGCTCAATTCAAAGTACAGGTTATCACCTATAAAACTCTGCACGGCTCAGTTCCTGCCTATTTACACGACCTCATCACCCTGTATGAACCTGTTTGGGCCTTAAGATCGGCTGGGGAGACTCTCCTCTCGATTCCGCCGCCATTGCAAGTGAGGCTGGTAGAAGCGAGAGGGAGGGTCTTCTGAATAGTGGCCCCTAGACTCTGGAATGCCCTCCCCAGGGAGATTAGACAGACATCTACCCTTATGGGATTTAGGAGGGATTTGAAGACCTGGTTATTTAAACAGGCTTTTTGGCAATGATTAATCAATCTCTGATATGGAGTTACCTGATTGGGATAGCACCCCCCTTTAGTTCATAGGAATAACTGTATTTTTAATCTAACATTTATAATTTTTATTGTTAATTGTGTTCTTGCCTATGCCATATTTTATGTTCTATATTGACTAGATGTATTATTAATTGTTCATTCCATTTTATATATCTTACTGTATTGCACTTTATTGTATTATTTATGTTGTAAGCCACCCTGAGCTCCCTGTGGAGGGGGCGGGCGGGGTGGGATATAATTAAACAACTTCTTCTTCTTCTTCTTCTTCTTCTTCTTCTTCTTCTTCTTCTTCTTCCTCCTCCTCCTCCTCCTCCTCCTCCTCCTCCTCCTCCTCCTCCTCATCCTCCTCCTCCTCCTCCTCCTTGAATTTAAGCATGAATTTCTAATGGTGTATTTGGTGTATTTCATATTCATAAAGTTGCTAGAGCCCAGCTGGGGAAATTGCGATCATGAGTGATGGTTCCACTGTTGTCTGCCTAGACTCTCTTCCACAATGCAGTAGAACATTGTGCAAAAGTTGTGCTGCTGCTGAACTTCAGCCACCATTCAAGCAGCCAGTACGGATTGAACTAAAGTCATTAGTCCTTAGGCCTAGAACTGCTCAGTATTTTGGAAATACCCCCTTGTTTTTCAAAATGTAAAAGTAATTAAACTGTGAGTTACTTGGAGGGTAATGTGAATTTAATATATCTGTAGTGCAAGTCTCATATCAGTGTGTGGGAGGGTTTGGGGGGCATATCTGCTGTAAATAAATCCATTTTTAAAATTTATATCAAAATAAAAGTGATGTTAACTTTCACTCTGTGGCCATCATAATGTAACAGTTCTAGTGCAGGAGGAGACTATGCACCTGCTATTTTGGAGGATAACAAGAACCTGATGAACCTGATGTGTGAACAGTAGGGCTGACTATGAATACTAGTGTGGATAATTTGGCTGTAGTTTGAAGACTAAAAATAACCTGGCCATTCTGATAACGCTTCACAGAGGCAGTTGGAACAGAAACATGGAATTTACTGTAAGGTTGCTTGAACACATTCCCAATGAAAAGGACATGAGCTGCTACAAAAGGACCATGGGTGGGCATGAAATCAACCAGGTGGAGTGTAACATTTTTTCACATCAATGCTAAACTGTAATGCCAGGCTGGTGACAGCACAGCATTTGCCGATAATGCCAAAGTAAGTCAAGAGGAAGAATAAAATGGCAGAGAAAAATTACAAGAGATAAAACTGAATCCCACAACTGTTCTCCTTGGCAAATGTTTTCTGTACTGAAAATGACCGTTGTCATCAGCTTATCTTGAAAATCAAATCAACTTATCTCTAAGACAACCATTGATTTATATAGCTCAGACCTGCACAGCCTATAGCCCTCCAGCTATTTTAGCCTCCAACTCCCAGAAGCCCTAGTCAGCCTGTCTAATGGCCAGTAATTTTGGGAGTTGGAGGCCAAGACTGCCAGAGGGCCACAGGTTGTGCAGGCCTGATATAGCTCAACATTGCCAGATACTGAGTGTATGACACTGGCTCTCCAGGATCTCAGGCAGAGAACTTTCCCTTCAGTTGTCACTTCCACTTCAGTGTTAGGCAATTTCAGAAACTTAGTTGGGCATTTTTCAATTCCTGAAGATGCTGCTGATGACTGCAGCACCTTCTGTTTTGGTCAAACTGAAAGGTATTTATTACAAAACAAGATGAATTAGTGTACATGAATGGATAAAGATCTCTGATGGTTGCTAAAACACTTGTGGATCCCAAATATCAACTGGAATCCTGATGGTTGCATATGGAGACATGTGTCCCAGGGCTGACCCTAGGTAATTTTCAAGTGTAAGCAAACAACATTTTGGTGCCTCCCCCCCTCCCCCAAAACCAATCAGGTCCTAAAATGTATATATCAACCCTCAGTTACCAAATAAATACCAATTAAAACTTTGGAAAACAAGAGTCCATACAAAGAAACACTAATTGCAGGGGGGGATTAACATTTTGAGAAAGCAGTGTATTTTTTGGATTGCTGTAGGTTTTTCAGGCTGTAGGTTCTTCCCCAGTCTCCAACAGACCTCAACTTCTGAGGATGCCTGCCATAGATGTGAGCGAAACTTCAGGAGAGAATGCCTCTGGAACATGGCCATAAGGTAAAGTAAAGGTAAAGGTTTCCTTCAACAACACAGTGTATTTTTTTCAGACAATCAAGAAATAATAATAATGATGCCCCTGGTTGTCTGTCATTTAGGTGGTTCCACCCCCTTCCCTTCCCAGCTGAGCACTCTGAGCCCAGCAATGACTGCCAGGCCTCGGCGCTGAACTGGGATGGCTGTCCCTGCCTGGGCCATCTGCACACCCTCCCCCCCCCCCGCATAATGGTTCAGCGCCAAGGCATGACCATTGCCGCTTGGCTCAGAGCACTCAGCTGGGAAGGGAAGGGGGCGGAACTGCCTGAATGATGGACAGCCAGGGGCTGCCAGTCATTCAGGCAGCTCCTCTCCCTTCCAAGCTGAGGCTGAGCACTCTGAGCCGAGCATCGAGGGCCAGGCCTCGGTGCTGAACCAGGATGCAGGGAGGCACCCTCACAACCCTCCCATGGAGCTCCAGGCCTCAGCACCTCAAAAGCACCCCTAGCAGATTTTGCGCCACCCACAGTTGCTTATCCGGCTTATAACTTCAGCCGCCCCTGTGTCCAACTTAGAACTGGTTGTGTATAACTATGAGGAATTTTCTCTCTTCTTTGCACCATGTATCCCAGCCTCTGCTTCTGTTTGTGTTTTAAGCCTTTTACACAGCCATTTAGTGGCCAGTGGAGAGTGGAATGTGCTGAAGAAGCATCAGCTGTGTTCCTAACAGCCAGATACAGTATCATGAACCCTGGGAACTCTTCCATAAAAAGACAGTTCTTGTGCACCGGGCTACAGAGACATAGCTAGATGTTCTGCACATCGTTGTCCACCTGCTACTTGATTGCCATTTCAGGAGTGCCTGTAGGAGAAAAGTGATTTGAAGGCATGTACACACACAAATGATGGTATAGGACCTGGGTATTCGACATACCGTGTTTCCCTGAAAATCAGACAGTGTCTTATATTAATTTTTGCTCCCAAAGATGCTCTAGGTCTTATTTTCAGGGGATGTCTTACTTTTCCATGAAGAAGAATTCACATTTATTGTTGATCAAAAAATGAACATTTATTATATATTCTACAGCTGTGAACTTCCTCACTGTGAGAGCTGTTCGACAGTGGAACTCTCTCCCCGGGGCTGTGGTGGAGGCGCCTTCCTTGGAGGCTTTTAAGCAGAGGCTGGATGGCCATCTGTCGGGGGTGCTTTGAATGCGATTTCCTGCTTCTTAGCAGGGGGTTGGACTAGATGGCCCATGTGGTCTCTTCCAACTCTACTATTCTATGATTCTATGATTCTATGATCCTATCAAGAATTTATTGTTACTACCATTATTTCCATGTACTCTAGTATGTACATTTACCGATCCTGCATGCTCTGGTGTTCTGTTCAGCGGGCATGCTTTCAAACACAAACTTTGCTAGGTCTTACTTTCGGGGGAGGCCTTATATTTAGCAATTCAGCAAAACCTCTACTAGGTCTTATTTTCTGGGGATGTCTTATTTTAGGGAAAACGGTATATTTATTGGCTGCAGCAGGAGAAAGGGGAGATGTGGCTTAGTTCTGCTTGTGTGGAGCTCAATGCTATGTCTCACAGTCCAGGATCTCAGCTACATTCTGTGAATTTCCCAATTCCCATCCCTCCTTTAACTGAAGATGACAGCATATGAAACTGGAGGCTTAGGCGTACAAATAAGGTGTTCTGCCAATGAGCAATGCACCCCTCCAAGACAACTGACTTGTCTTGCTTACTTGATGGTGGCCTTAAGCCCACATATATCTCCTGCTCAAGCTGGTTTTGGATTGCAACCACACTGGAAAATGTAATATATGACCAGCATGTGAGACAATACTCCAACGAAGAGACAGAAGAGACAATGGTAATGAGTGAATTCAAAGGAAGTGGAAACTGGGAGGTTAAATATTCGACTAAGGGAAGGCAATTTCAGCTTTTCAAACCAGCATGCGAATAAAAGATAAAAGAGCCAGCACAGAATTATCTCACAGCCAGCAAAAATTAGAATAGGAATCTTATCACCAAAGGAAATGATTCATGGTTCATAGAGATTTCTTGAAGCCATTCCTGAAATAACATTGTTACCTTCTTTCTAAATGCAGAATCCAATCTCAGTCAAAATTTCATCTTGTTTTGGTGTTCCAATTTGTTTTATGCCACAGCAGGCCTTGTGTAAAACAATTTTGGCCCCAACTGTCAGCATGAAATTGCAGATATTCAAGTAATAACTCCTCACTGGTGGCCACCCCATACACTCCAAGGATTTATCTGCACTTCTACAGAATCAGGAGATAGATGCAGCACATTTTCCACACAAGCTTGGACAGATTCACAGGAAGGAAATGATTCATTTGTAGAGAAGCAGGGAAGGAGAAAAGTAATCAGAGAAAATGAATGATTTTCTTTTTAATGTGAGCAATGAGAATAACGAGTGAACTAAAGTACATGCGGGAGTCAGCACAACATGCCCACAAAACCCAAACAGGAAACAGCCTTTTGGCCTACTGTCTTTATACAGACAAAAAATAATATTGTTCTTCCTCTTTTCTACAACCCCCAAGAGAGATTGCAAATGCATAAAGGAAAATAAAGGCCAATCAGACAATAAATAGTGTCCAGAGTCCGTACGTGTGTGTACGTGCCTTCACGTCACCTGTTGATTTATGGAGACCCCATGAATTTCATTGTGTTTTCTTAGGCAAACAATCCTGAGAGGTCAACATTGTCCCATCCAAGTACTAACCATGAATGATTCTGCTTAATTTATAAGATCAGACTGGATCCGGTGCCTTTAGAGTATTTAGGCTCTGATACACTATCATAAATCACTAACAATATCCCTGACTATAGGTATGATGCTCACAGTTTCAGTATATCTATTATATAAATTACACATTGAGTGAATCTCAATATACACTGCTCTTTATTCTACTCTCTCCTGGAAGAAGCTTGAAGCCTGATCTCACTCCAATTCTCACTCGCCTCCAAATGTCACTATTTCACACTTTTTTGCACTTTCCCTCAGACTGCCTTCCCATTTTATTCCAACTTCCTTAATGATGGGTCTTCTGTATTATTACCCTATGTTTTAACCTGGTTTTTACAGTTATTATATTGTATTATCTGCTTTTAATTGTGTCTTATCCAATGTTTTGCTGTTATAATTGTATCTTAATTTGCTTTTATTTGTTTTTGGACTTGACCCTGTGTAAGCCACCCCGAGAAGGAGGCGGGATAGAAAAATAAAGTAGTTATTATTATTATTATTGACACAAAGACATCTATGACACAGCAAACGAGATGTATATACTGGATTTGTATGTCTTTGTGTCAATAATAATAATAATAATAATAATAATAATAATAATAATAATAATAACAACAACAACAACTACAATTCCCCAGACCGAACTGGAGTGTTGTTGTTGTTGTTATTATTATTATTATTATTATTATTATTATTATTATTATTATTATTATTATTGACACAAAGACATAGTATGACACACCAAATGAGATGTATATGCTGGATTTTGTATGTCTTTGTGTCAATAATAATAATAATAATAATAATAAAAACTACAATTCCCAACACTGAACAGGAGTGTTGTTGTTGTCGTTCTTATTATTGTTGTTATTATTATTGACACAACGACATAGTATGACACAGTGAACAAGATAGATATGCTGGATTTCATGTCACAAAATCACAAGTCGAACACTTCCCAAGTGTTTTGGACTGTGTGATGTATTTTCGGATGATGCGTGAAGATCCCAGTAAAGTGGCCTTTTGCAGGTGATAGATCGTAATTTTGTCAATGTCTGTTGTTTCCAAATGCTGGCTGAGATCTTTTTGGCACGGTACCCAGTGTGCTGATTACCACTGGGACCACCTGTACTGGTTTCTGCCAGTCTTTGAAGTTCGATCTTGAGGTCCTGATAGCAGCTGAGTTTTTCCTGTTGTTTTTCATCAATTTGGCTGTCACCTGGTATGGCGACATCAATAATCCAAACCGTTTTCTTTTCCACAACTGTGATGTCTGGTGTATTATTATTATTATTATTATTATTATTATTATTATTATTATTATTATTATTATTATTATTATTATTATTTTATTATGACACAGCAAACAAGATAGATATGCTGGATTTCGTTTCACAAAATCACAAGTCGAACACTTCCCAAGTGTCTAGGACTGTGTGATGTATTTTCGGATGATGCGTGCAGATCCCAGTAGGGTGGCCTTTTGCAGTTGGCAGATCGTGATTTTGTCAATGTCTATTGTTTCCAAATGCCAGCTGAGATCTTTTGGCATGACACCCAGTGTGCCCATCACCACCGGGACCACCTGCACTGGTTTCTGCCAGAGTCTTTGAAGTTCGATCTTGAGGTCCTGATAGCCGCTGAGTTTTTCCTGTTGTTTTTCATCAATTCGACTGTCACCTGGTATGGCGACATCAATAATCCAACCCTTTTTCTTTTCCACAACTGTGATGTCTGGTGTGTTATGTTCCAGAACTTTGTCAGTCTGGATTCGGAAGTCCCACAGTATCTTTACGTGCTCATTTTCCAATACTTTTGCTGGTTTGTGATCCCACCAGTTCTTTACTGCTGGGAGGTGGTACTTGAGGCATAAGTTCCAGTGAATCATTTGGGCCACATAGTTGTGCCTCTGTTTGTAGTCAGTCTGTGCGATTTTCTTACAGCAGCTGAGGATATTATTATTATTATTATTATTATTATTATTATTATTATTATTATTATTATTATTATATCTAACATTGGGGGGTCTTTTCTGGGTGCTTTTAGGATTTTTTTTTTACTTTTCACTTAATGTAAAGGACATCTGATGTTCATATGCCTCACAATGCTCAGAGGTTAAGTCACCAGCACACATTGTAAAAAAATCAATGTTCTATAATGCTTGTACAACACACATGTAAATGACTATTCAGTTTTTCTTCCTTTATGTTTCCATTACAGTGCACCCTCATCTCCTGTAGTGCAATCACAAAGACCTTTCACAAGTGTAGGATGATGAATCCACCCTAGGTTTGATCAAGAATGAGAAAGGAGCTATCCAATGTGTGTAACTCTAGCTTCATAGGATCAGCACCTTGGATAGCTACTTGAAAGTGTAAAACCAAACCCAGAGTGGTTCTACTGTCCCAGTGACAAGAAGACTACTATTGAGCAGACCTCAGGAATATATGGCATTACCTGGATGATCACGCCAGATGAGGTCAGCTGTTCTTTATGATGCACCACATTGAAGGGCGTGTTGATACTTAACAATAAAAATAGCACTTCTGCCATTTTTTTAGAAATGTCACCTTTTGTTAATGCTAATTCTCTCTTTTTGAAGAAACCTTCAAATACTGTTATTAGCTGTACTTCTGCAGCTATATTAAGCTTCAACATTCTAAACCCATCTATAAAACCTAATGTACAAAAACAAATGGGAGGACACCACTGCCAGTAATTTATTGATGGTCCTATTAGTATTAATAATTCATCTCAAAAGTGAAGTGGGTTTATTCTATTTTGATTAAACCAAAAGAAGAGCCCATAATTATCCAGTAGCTTTTCTAAATAGTTATAATTAGAGATGTTGGTACACTTTGTGATATTTTTTTAAAAAGAGAAATCTTATGAATAGAAGGGAAATGTTTGCTCTGGATAAATAATTGGACATTTTTGAGTGGAGCATTTTAAACAAAAAGTGGGCTGCTTGATTTTTCAAGTCTTACACTTGAATATTGGGGTTCCCAATTCCTTTTCCTCTCTCCTACCTTCTTGATTCTGTTTTTACCACGGGAGAGGACTTATCTTTGTGAAAGAGGTGTTACTTAAATTAGAGTTGGCCCAATGTGTGTTCGAAAGCCATCTCTTTGATCTTCACAAATATTGGAGACCTAAAGTACTGCAGGGGGCCCCTGGTAGCACAGTGTGTTAAAGCACTGAGCTGCTGAATTTGTGGACCAAAAGGTCCCAGGTTCAAATCCCGGGTGAAGAATGAGCACCTGCTGTTAGCCCCAGTTCTTGCCAAACTAGTAGTTCGAAAACATGTAAATGTGAGTAGATCAATAGGTACTGCTCCGGCAGGAAGGTAATGGCGCTCCATGCAGTCATGCCGGCCACATGACCTTGGAGGTGTCTATGGACAACGCCGGCTCTTCGGCTTAGAAATGGAGATGAGCACCAACCCCCAGAGTCAGTCACAACTGGACTTAACGTCAGGGGAAACAAAACACAACTTGAAATGTACTAAACTTCAGAAATGCATGCTTCAGGATTTGGTCAATCCTCCTTTAAGAATGTAGGACAATTCTTTCCAGAATATTTTATAATGACTATACGTTAGGAGCTTCAGGTGGTGCAGCGGGTTAAACCGCTGAACTTCTGAACTTGCTGACTGAAAGGTTGGTGGTTTGAATCCGTTGAGCAGGGTGAGCTCCCACTATTAGCCCCAGCTTCTGTCAACCTAGCAGTTTGAAAAAATTCAAATGTGAGTAGATCAATAGGTACCACTCCAGTGGGAAGGTAACAGCACTCCAAGCAGTCATGCCGGCCACATGACCTTGGAGGTGTCTATGGACAACACAGGCTCTATGGCTTAGAAATGGAGATGAGCACCAACCCCCAGAGTCAGTCACAACTGGACTTAACGTCAGGGGAAACCATTACCTTTTCTAAAGTAGTGCAAGTGTTAGGCGTGTTGGATAAAGACTTGGGAGATGCAAGTTATCTCGGTTCTTAATGAAAAATAGTTCACTGGCCATTTCCTTCCACTGAAATTGTATCACATGGTTGTTGTGAAGATGAATGTAAAGAAGTGGAAAACTACATTACCTCGAGCTCACTGGAAGAACAAGGAGGCAAAAACAAATAAATAACTTGAAGAAATTTATTAGAATACAGCCATATTGTCTCCAGCTCCTAGATTGAAAATTCTGCCACACAGCCTAGGAAAGGTACAATAATCTGAATAGGTTTCTTATGTCTATAATAAATAAATACCAATATGTATCTACATTCTGGAGGTAATAAACACAGTTTCCTGCCAATTTCCAGCTAAAAGCAATGATGAAAATGCTATGAAAGTGAAAGAGAAACCACAAAACATATATTTGTTTCTCAGTTGTACAACTTCTGCTGATAAGTCTAACTGCTCTCCCAATGTAGAAGGTGGAGAGTGGTAAATTCTTTTCCAATGGACAGCTATTGAATCCCAGATTAATCAACTAGGGATGTAGTTAATGGAGTTAGAGCCAGATTCCAAAGTGGGCAAATCTGCAAATTGCAGAACACTCTGTCTCTGCCACATGCTCTTCCTCCTTTCTCTCCTACAGTACATGAAATAAGGGAAGCTTTTTTCATAGGCTGCAAACCTCTCACTCATGGGCAGTCTTGAGTCAAAAAGCTCCAGTCTCACAGCTTCACATAATGGGTATCTATCTACACTGTAAAATTAATGCTGTTTGACACCATTTTAACTGACAAGACGGAACCCTCAGTGGCTCAATGGGTTAAACCCTTGTGCCAGCAGACTGCTGACTTGAAGGTTGGGTTACTGACCTGAAGGTTGCCTGTTTGAATCCAACTTGTGGAAAGTGTGGATGAGCTCCCTCTGTCAGCTCTAGCTCCATGTGGGGACATGAGAGAAGCCTCTCACAAGGATGGTAAAACATCAAACATCCAGGTGTCCACTAAGCAATGCCCTTGCAGACGGCCAATTCTTTGACACCAGAAGTGGCTTGCAATGCATCCATTTGATTTAACTACATGTTGACTTACATTAAACAATCCTGTGTACAAAGAGATATGGTTTCTTGCGTGCACAAAATTTACTAGAAAAGATTCAAAACTGACATGTACTATAGTTCTAAGTTTCTGTAACTAAAAAATTCAGCCACCTAGGAATTGCTGAGATAAAACTCTAACTACTGCTCTGCCTGATTTCCCTCAAGGAAAGAAAGAAAATACTGATACAGTAATTGCACAGCTTTATTGAAGCATGGCCACTTATTTGTCATGGTAGCATTAATTTTGGCCGACTCTGGGAACTGGAGGAGTTTAGAAAAAATGCAGAATGGGGAAATGAACACTGGTGTATTAACTATTTCAAGTAACAGGGTGCTCAAAATATGTTTAAATTGCAACTTTGTTTGATCTACTCTATCAACTAGTAATAGGGAAGGAGACTTTTTATTTTCTTTCCAATGAACTGATTTCTCTATCTTCCAATCATCATTATCTGTGAAATAATATGTTACAGAAATCTGTAAATAAATACAACAACCCTGATTAATCCATATAAAATTATATCCTTTTTACTCATTGGAATATGATCTAAGTTCTGTTTTAGGCAGATAAATGTGTATAATTTCCAGCAAAATCTTTAGTCTTTATTTCACATCTGAGACTACATATGTACACCCATAGAGACATGTATCTTGGTTATGGATGACAGCTGTCCTATCTGTTCCTTAAACCCTTCTTACTTAAAGGCTGTGGTTTAACTGCATTTCAAGGCCACCATCTCAGAAGACTGTAAGAAGGTACTCAAAAGTGACCTTCAGCTGGTGTTGAAATATGTATTCATTGGTCCCATTTGACAGTTGATGGCAAAAATCAGAAACTACTCATACAAAGTTAACATATGCCAGAGGTGTATATAGCACTGGCTTTGTGGCTTCATGAGCCATCAGCCAAGTAGAAATTCCTAGAGACAACTATGAAGACATTTTTGAACTCTGGGCTATCCAACATTGCTATAAAGGTAAAGGTTTCCTCTGACATTAAGTCCAGTCATGTCTGGCTCTGGGCGTTGGTGCTCATCTCCATTTCTAAGCCGAAGAGCCGGCGTTGTCCGTAGACACCTCTAAGGTCAAGTGGCTGGCATGACTGCATGGAGCACCGTTACCTTCATGCCGGAGCGGTACCTATTGATCTACTCCCAATGGCATGTTTTCGAACTGCTAGGTTGGCAGAAGCTGGAGCTAATAGCGGGCGCTCCCTCCGCTCCTGGGATTTGAACCTGCGACCTTTCGGTCTGCAAGTTCAGCAGCTCAGTGCTTTAACACACTTCGCCACCGGGGCTCCTACATTGCTATACTTTCCTACAAGTGCTTATTTGCTTGGTTAAAGAGCTAAGAAGAAGGGAGAGGACATCCCCATCTTAAGACTGTGTTAGTAGTAGAGGAATAAATCAACTGTCAGAATTTAAGACACAGCTGAAGATGTGTTTCTTCTGGCAGACATACCCAGTCAATTTTAACTTGTGAATTTGAATTTAATCAGTGAATTTTAGCCTTCATTTTAATTCTGTGTATCTTGTATTTTAAGAGTGTTTTATCGCTTTGTTTTAATGAGGTTGCACCCCAAGGAGAGGTAGGTAATAAATTTGTTGTTGTTGTTGTTGTTACTATTACTATTATTCTCCTCCTCCTCCTCCTCCTCCAAGTTCTGGTCCCAAAGAATAGCAATGCAAGGCATTTTGCTGCCTGAGGCAGAAAATAAGATGGCACACTCCCCTCCCATGAAAATAAGATGGTTGGAATGGAAGTAAATTATTATTTCAGTCCTAGCAACGAGATAGGGTTCTGTCATTGTCCTATATGAAAGTGTCAATGATTACAGGGTATGATTGATAGATTAAATTCACATGTCAAAGTTTTTCTGCCTCTGAGGCCAAGATTGACAGAAGAAGCCCACCAACGAATATTGCAAAAGGCTATTTCTGGAGACTAGGACATGGAACATGACTTCAAACTACAAGAAATGAGATTCCACCTGAACATTAGGAAGAACTTTCTCACTGTGAGAGCTGTTTGGCAGTGGAATTCTCTTCCCTGGACTGTGGTGGAGGCTCCTTCTTTGGAGGCTTTTAAGCAGAGGCTGGATGGCCATCTGTCGGAGGTGCTTTGAATGCAATTTTCCTGCTTCTTGCAGGGGGTTGGACTGAATGGCCCACAAGGTCTCTTCCAACTATGATTCTATGATTCTATCATTACCAGTACAGTCCTTGCATGCCAGCGATGGGAACTTGTTGCTTCTCTCTTTCCTCGTCTTTCACATGTATTTTAAATGTGAAGAGTACTATAGATCTTCCAAGATGTACTGATGTATTTTGACAGTCAGCACAAAAAACCCAACTGGAACTTGGCCATGAATTTATACAGTGTAATTTTTAAACCATAAAAATGCTTTTTAAAAAAAAATGGGGAGGGGTGTTTTTGTAAGTATAGCATCAATGTTCTTGTTAAACACATTTTGGAAACTTTTTAGAAAAGTTTTGACACGTTCATTTCACTGCACATTTTAAGTAGAGAGATTGTGTAGGTTTTCCTTCCCACAAATATCCCTCTGGGCAGATGGTGTGGGGGACAAAACGTGGTCTGGATTTATGATGACGCATGATGGCAAACTTTGCTGACCACCTGCAGAATGTCATATCTTTCAGAGAGTGTCATGCAATGTGTGATGCAAAATAAAATCTATAATAACAATGTGAGAAAATCAAGAGTTTTTTAAAAAAATTGTTCACAGTTGAAGTTACAATTTGGGGCAAGTATATGTTTGTTACCCTAAAGTTACCAAAGAAAGGATGATCAGCCATGCCCTTACACAGTTCACTAGGGTGGGGGGAGTCAGAAGAAGCAGGAAGGGTGCCAAAAACATTATTGTGCTGGAAAATGCACATTATGGCAGGCATTGGAAAAACTATTTGGCCATGCTGGTTGTCAGTCTCTGCAACTGCTTATCAGTAAATGGGGCTTAAGGGAACTTCATAGTCCCTAAACTAGAAGCTACACAAGGAACATGCTTATGTCGCAGTCATGACTGTATAATTATAGATTACATATTCATAACTACCCAACAGGATTTTGCCCATACATTACTACTACAAGACCATCCTAAATAGCATGGCCTCTTGGTCTGGTCCAGCAGAACCTGATTGAACTTTGTGTTCCTAAGCCAACAACTCTTAATTTTTTGGAAGAAGAATGAAGTGCAAATGTACCAAGTCATAGTAACTCATAGTAAAGGTAAAAGTAAAGGTAAAGGTAAAGGTTTTTCCCTGACATTAAGTCTAGTCATGTCTGACTCTGGGGATTGGTGCTCATCTCCATTTCTAAGCCATAGAGCCTGTGTTGTCCATAGACACCTCCAAGGTCATGTGGCCGGCATGACTGCTTGGAGTGCTGTTACCTTCCCACTGGAGTGGTACCTATTGATCTACTCACATTTGAATTTTTTCGAACTGCTAGGTTGACAGAAGATGGGGCTAATAGTGGGAGCTCACCCTGCTCAACGGATTCAAACCACCAACCTTTCAGTCAGCAAGTTCAGAAGTTCAGCGGTTTAACCTGCTGTGCCACCTGAAGCTCCTAACTTATAGTCATTATAAAATATTCTGGAAAGAATTGTCCTACATTCTTAAAGGAGGATTGACCAAATCCTGAAGCATGCATTTCTGAAGTTTAGTACATTTCAAGTTGTGTTTTGTTTACTTATTTGGATAATTTAATGTACATTATTTTCTTTTAATTAGAGAGATTGGTCAGGCAATGGGGTGTTTGTTTTGTGTCTTAAGAAGTTATTTCCTCACATCACCTTTGTGCTTTCTGTTAGATAGGTTTGAACTTGAATAGCACAATTATGCCCTGCAAATGGTTTCTGCTATATTAATTAGCATGTGGTGTTTAATCAAGACATATCTGTTGATTTTTACCATTAATTGCCTGCTTATTTAGAGAAGTAGAAGAACATTGGCAAGAACAGTGATTTCAGCAAGTGGTCCAGAGACTAATGCTTGTCTTTATGACATTCCCTCCTCATCCATGGAAAGGACACGTTTATATGGATATTGGGTTCACTACAATAAAATGCTAGGTCTTCAGTTCTAATAAGAACACCTGGAATCATCTTTGAATAAGCACATTTAGAATTATTTTAGTAGCTGAATAAATTGCTTCTTTGTGATTCAAAGTCTGAAAGGTCTATTTGATTATGATTGTTTAATTCATTTCATAGAATCATAGAATCATAGAATAGTAGAGTTGGAAGAGACCTCATGGGCCATCCAGTCCAACCCCCTGCCAAGAAGCAGGAAATCGCATTCAAAGCACCCCCGACAGATGGCCATCCAGCCTCTGCTTAAAAGCCTCCAAGGAAGGAGTCTCCACCACAGCCCGGGGGAGAGAGTTCCACTGTCGAACAGCCCTCACAGTGAGGAAGTTCTTCCTGATGTTCAGGTGGAATCTCCTTTCCTGTAGTTTGAAGCCATTGTTCCGTGTCCTAGTCTGCAGGGCAGCAGAAAACAAGCTTGCTCCCTCCTCCCTATGACTTCCCTTCACGTATTTGTACATGGCTATCATGTCTCCTCTCAGCCTTCTCTTCTGCAGGCCAAACATGCCAAGCTCTTTAAGCCGCTCCTCATAGGGCTTGTTCTCCAGACCCTTAATCATTTTAGTCGCCCTCCTCTGGACGCTTTCCAGCTTGTCAACATCTCCCTTCAACTGTGGTGCCCAGAATTGGACGCAGTATTCCAGGTGTGGTCTGACCAAGGCAGAATAGAGGGGGAGCATGACTTCCCTGGATCTAGACGCTATTCCCCTATTGATGCAGGCCAGAATCCCGTTGGCTTTTTTAGCTGCCGCATCACATTGTTGGCTCATGTTTAACTTGTTGTCCACGAGGACTCCAAGGTCTTTTTCGCACACACTGCTGTCAAGCCAGGCGTCCCCCATTCTGTATCTTTGATTTCCATTTTTTCTGCCGAAATGAAGTATCTTGCATTTGTCCCTGTTGAACTTCATTTTGTTAGTTTCGGCCCATCTCTCTAGTCTGTCAAGATCGTTTTGAATTCTGCTCCTGTCTTCTGGAGTGTTAGCTATCCCTCCCAGTTTTGTGTCGTCTGCAAACTTGATGATCGTGCCTTCTAACCCTTCGTCTAAGTCGTTAATAAAGATGTTGAACAGAACTGGGCCCAGGACGGAGCCCTGCGGCACTCCACTTGTCACTTCTTTCCATGATGAAGACGACTCATTGGTGAGCACCCTTTGGGTTCGTTCGCTTAGCCAATTACAGATCCACCTAACCGTAGTTTTGTCTAGCCCACATTTTACTAGTTTGTTTGCCAGAAGGTCGTGGGGGACTTTGTCGAAGGCCTTACTGAAATCCAGGTAGGCTACATCCACAGCATTCCCTGTATCGACCCGTAACTCTATCGAAAAAAGAGATCAGATTAGTCTGGCATGACTTGTTTTTTGTAAATCCGTGTTGACTATTAGCAATGACCTCATTTGTCATTGTTCGCAGACCACTTTCTTGATGATCTTTTCCAGAATCTTGCCTGGTATCGATGTGAGGCTGACCCTCACAGTAATTGTTTGGGTTGTTCTTTTTTCCCTTCTTGAAGATAGGGACCACATTCGCCCTTCTCCAATCTGCTGGGACTTCTCCCGTTCTCCAAGAACTCTCGAAGATAATTGCTAGTGGTTCTGAAATAACTTCCGCTAATTCCTTCAATACTCTTGGATGTAGCTGATCTGGCCCTGGGGACTTGAATTCGTTTAGAGCGGCCAGGTGTTCCTGGACAACTTGTTTCCCTATTTGGGGTTGGATTTCCCCCAATCCTTCGTCCATTCCATGTTGCTGAGGTTGAAGATGGGTTTCTTTTTGTGAGAAGACTGAGGCAAAGAAGGCATTGAGCAGTTCTGCCTTTTCCCTGTCCCCTGTCGCCATCACCCCATCTTCTCCTTGCAGAGGCCCTATCGCCTCCTTTTTCTTCCTTTTTCTACCAACGTAAGCAAAAAAGCCTTTTTTGTTGTTTTTGATGTCCCTGGCAAGCCTGAGCTCATTTTGCGCTTTAGCCTTGCGAACCTTTTCCCTACAGGTGTTGGCTATACGTTTGAATTCTTCTTTGGTGATTTCTCCCCTTTTCCACTTCTTGTGCATGTCACTTTTGAGCTTTAGCTCAGTTAGAAGTTCTTTGGACATCCATTCTGGGTGTCTAATTTCTTTCATTAGAGAAGAGATGGGGCACTCCTGGCCCTCCAGATTTTTTTGACTTCATTTCTCACAGTCCTTTCTCATTGGCCAGGCTGGCTGGGGCTGTTGGAAACTATGGTATAAGCCCCCCCCCCCATTTTTGGAATGCAAAAAAATATAGTTCAGAAGTTCCTCAGTTCTGTCAGACATAGAAAGTTTTAGACTTGCTCTAGCAGGGATCTTCTTGTTTTCATATATTTATTTCTTAACTGAGATGTGGGTGAAGGTTTGGATTTTCAATGGTCTTCTCTCTGAAATGAAAAATTGCTAGAATCTTCCTCTCAATGCTTTTTTTTAAAAAAAAATTTATTGGTTTTCTTAAGATACATCAATACATCAGTACCATCAACACTCTTATATTTCACACTTATTTCATTGCATCAACTGTATATGTATATATATCTTGTATGTTGTTTTATTCACCTCTGTGCCCCCCCCCCCCCGAGCCACTTCAATTTACATTCTCTTTCCAAAATACCATTTCTTCTTGATGCTTCTAATACTAGACTTTTAGCATTTGCTTGGAGCCTTATTCTCAATGGTGAGCTTCAGTTGCTAGAATGTCAGTCATAAATGGCACTCACAATATCTGTTCTTGCAAAGGATTGTATCAGTTATCTCTCCTATACTTCGTAGGAAGTTCCTACTTCTTTGCCAAATATGAAGTCATTGCTGCTATGGACTAAGAAAGGCCACAGGATATCATGAAAGATGGTGGATCTACACAGCTCCATTCAGATAATGGAAATTGTGTACAGAAACACTGAATAAAAATCTTCTCTACATACACTAGATCTCATGAACTACTGCATCACATGACATGAGGTGGATAGATAGAATTGTAATGTGAAAGTTATAGAGAAGCCAATTTATGAGGAAGTGTTAACTCACCTCCATGTTGAAGCATAGGATTTATAGTGCCTTCACTATACTTTGTGAATGCCATGGTGATGTATTATCTGTAGATGTACAATAATAATATTGCTAGACTAGTTTAATCAATAGGAGAGACATTGATTGGTTTAAGTTCTCTACAGCAAAAAGAAGCACATTTCCTATGTTGGCAACAATGCTTGAATTCACAGAGTCTATACTTTATAGGGAATAGGATCCTATCTTGATCCACAGAGATTAACATTCAGGCCTGCCATATGCTCCCCTCTCTTGTCTTCCTGCTATTTATTGGGGAATGATTGGAGATAATGATGTAATTATCCTTTAAGCACCACTCTGCCTTCCCGCTGAGATAGAAAGCAGTGAGTGAAGCCACAAGCTTTCGACCAGCATTTGCAAATTCTTGAGATTATTCATTTAAAATGTCTGATCAAGAAAGGACATGAAATGCAGAGTTTGTAGATAAAGCATTGGCTGGAAAAGTTCTAATTAGTGGTTCAGCTGATGTCCCAAAGGTAACTGTCCCATGTTTTTATCTTGCTGCTATCTAATTCAAATCCAAAGGGCTCTTCCAACAGGCACCAGTCAACCCCTTTGCAGTGCCAGAAATACAGCTTAATGGTATATCATTAGAAAATCTTGACAATTTCCGCTACCTTGTCAGCCACCTATCCACAAAAGTCAACATTGACATTGAAATACATCACCGCCTGAGTTCTGCAAGTGCAGCATTCTTCCTATTGAAGCAGAGAGTGTTTGAGGATCAAGACATCCGTAGGGATAACCAAGGTGCATGCTTATAAAACTATTGTCCCCCCAACTCTGTTATATGCTTGTGAAATGTGGAATGTCACACTCAACTCCTGGAACAATTTCATCAGCGATGCCTCCCAAAAAAATCCTGCAAATTTCTTGGAAAGACAGGCGGACAAATATCAGAGTGCTGGAAGAAGCAAAGACCACCATCATTGGAGCGATGCTCCTATGCCATCAACTCAGCTGGACTGGCCATGTTGTCTGAATGCCTGATCACCATCTCCCAAAGCAGTTACTATACTCCCAACTTGAGAATGGAAAACGGAATGTTGGTGGACAGGAAAAGAGATGTAAACATGGGCTTAAAGCCAACCTTAAAAACTGTGGCATAGACACTGAGAACTGGGAAGCCCTGGCCCTTGAGCACTCTAATTAGAGGTCAGCTGTGACCAGCAGTGCTGTGGAACTCGAAGAGGCACAAATGAAGGACAAAAGGGAGAAATGTGTCAAGATGAAGGCGTCTCAAGCCAACCCTGACCAGGACCGCCTTCCACCTGGAAACAGATGCTCTCACTGTAGAAGAACATGTGAGTCAAGAATAGGACTCCACAGTCACTTACATACCCACTGCCAAGACACTACACTTGGAAGGCCAGCATACTCAACAATGAGGGATTGCCTAAGTAAGTAAGTATCTAATTCATTATTTATTTATTTATTTACAGTATTTATATTCCGCCCTTCTCACCCCGAAGGGGACTTAGGACGGCTTACAATGAACACATATATGGCAAACATTCAATGCCAACTGACAAACAACATATATAGACAGACACAGAGGCATTTAACATTTTTTTCCAGCTTCACGATGCCGGCCACAGGGGGAGCTGTTGCATCACTGTCCACTAGTGGCTGTACTTCCTCACTCCTAATTCATTGTATGTTCATTAATGTATTTTGCATTTATTTAAAGGCTGATAATTACGTTAGAAATGACAGACAACCTATTGAGATTTCAGTATCGAGGCATGATTTCTCAGCCCCTAGACTTCTTTTTTAATCCTCAGGATACAGTATCGCTGGATAAGAGCACTGCCTTGACCACTGTATGCATCTGTGCATTTGGTATGTATTGCATACTTTTATGCAACTGTGCTTGGTGCTTCATAATATTATCATTAACTCTTGTGAGATCGTTTCTTCTGTGCCTTAAGTTCTAGTGCTGAAATCTCAAAGTCAAGGACAGCCTTATTCGGTGTACAGCCACATAGCTCCTCCTTCAAATCACCTGTCAATTTAGGGTCAACCTATACATTTCACAGGGCATTCTTGGGCAAAAGATGTAAGCCGCCCCATGTAAGCTGCCCCGAGTCCCTTCAGGGAGATGGGGCGGGGTATAAGAATAAAATTATTATTATTATTATTATTATTATTATTATTATTATTATTATTATTATTATTATTATTAAAAGATACCCAATGATGGTTTTGCTAATTCCTTCCTCTGAAATGTAGCCTGCAGCAACTTGTGTTCATTAATGGTGCCTCATCCAACTAACCAGACCTGACACTACTTAGCTTTTGAGATCAGATGGAAACTGATGCATTTAGGGTATTTAGATTAATTCTAGATATCTCTAGTATTCTGGTACATTTACGGATTTCCAATACTCAATCTACTATTAGGCAGATTAGCAGAAACCTTTAGACGCTGGCTTGGGGTTTTATCTAGGGATGGTAAATGGTTAGTCATTTATTATTGTTTTATTATTACACTAAGGAAGAGGAGAGATGTTTGTGAGATTATCTTTTTCAGGTTTCAGAATAGCATGACTGGCTGTGAATACAATGCACCTCGACTTGCAGCAATTTAACTGTTTTGTGAGGAGAAGGAAGCATTTGCTTCTGTGTTAAGACAGAAAAAAATCAGGCCATCTGTGACTGAAACAGTAAGCAGTCACAGCTGTTTACATGATTATAGCACACACACAAAAGGAAATCAAGCATTCATCAGAATACCTAAGGCAAGGCCAAGGAAGGTGAGCTTGTGACAGGGAATTGTAAGCATATTGGAAATCAAACTTCATATTAGTCATGATGTTGAGCAGAAAGTGTCTTTCCAACCTGTCAAAACCAAAACATCTGCTGTATTCTGCCAATCTCACTCAAAATTGTGACTCCTTAAAGTTCAGACTAAAGCATAGAGACATAGAGACATGGGAGCCAGTAACCACAAATAGAATAATCCCTCCTTGCTTCATGTCTTTTGTTGATAAAAGGGTATGGCCAATGTTAGCAATGTTTTTAATGTATAAGAATTATTACTTGTTTTTCAGTTGACACACCTTTTGAGATCGTAAATTGATGATCTGGAACCTGCCTTCAGGCTTGGGCTCTAGCCCATCCTATTCTGACTTTTGTTTTAATTGAACTCCCCTTTATCAAAATAAGCACATAGAGAGAGGGATGTGGTTAAATGAAGGAGTTTATGGGTGGATCTGCACTGTAGAATTAATGCAGTTTGACACCACTTTAACTGCCATCACTCAATGCTATGGAATCCTGGTGAGGTGGTGAGGCACTAGCATCCTTTGACGGATAAGACTAAAGACCTTGTAAAACTATAACACACATGATTCCAAAGTA
Organism: Anolis carolinensis; assembly: GCF_035594765.1. Taxonomy (NCBI): domain Eukaryota; kingdom Metazoa; phylum Chordata; class Lepidosauria; order Squamata; family Anolidae; genus Anolis; species Anolis carolinensis. The sequence continues at coordinate 85,588,549 of NC_085846.1, forward strand.
GTTAAAATGGTGTCAAACTGCTTCAGTTCTACTGTCAAGATGCACCACACTACAGCAAAAGAAGTGACTATTGCACACATAGATTACATATAAGGGGACTAGACAAATTTATGAAGGGAATAACCAACTATTACCAGTTATAATGGTGGGGATAGAATATATGAAAAATATTCAAGAGATAATTAAGAAATATATTTTTGAGAGTAAAAAAATCCCTGAGAAATAGACTCCTGGATGAACAATTATGTTCACAGTTTGGGATGTATTCCTTGCAAGTTCAAATTAGCTATTTTGTTTAGAAAATGTCTCAGTTGAGAAGTATTATTTTTTGTGCATTAAATGCAGCCAATGGAAATTTATTCAGTAAAAATTGCACATGGTTGATTTACTCAGAAAAGAATATTTTCTGCACAGGAATTAACTGTTTCTGTGTCAACTTACCACACAGAAATTTTGTGCAGACACCAAGAGCTAATAGTATTTTAAAACTGCATTGTTTCCAAAGACTGAAGCAAGAAGAAAATTGCTTGTTGATTTCTTTATTGTTTTCCAACTTCCAGTATTTTGGTGTAGCAAACAACTGTGGGTTTGTTTGTTTAACTTTTCATTTCTTTTGCTCAACAGAAGAGCTCTACTTTTGTGCTATTAATGCTGGGAAGATTATGTGGTGAAGTGAGCTCTGGTTCCCAGATGGGATGGGATCTGCATTGAGCAGGAGCTCTGTTATGCAGACAATCTATCATTTGCACCTAACAATGCAACAAAACAGTTTTTCAGCACTGACACTAAGAATAACAAATTAGTGTTTGGAGCACCCTGAGAATTAATAAAGGAGCTTATTTTAAAGCTGAACATTCCAAATAAATTAAGAGAGGTAATTTTACACCCCCTTCCTACCCCATCTCGCCCATGGGAAATAATTTCCGCGGATTTCATCACTGACCTACCACCTTCCTGTGGATTCACCACGATCCTAGTGGTGGTGGACCTTTTCACCAAGTTAGCCCATTTCATTCCCTGCGAAGGCCTCCCCACGGCCAAAGAAACTGCGGATCTATTTCTTCAACATGTTTTCAGACTACATGGATTGCCCAAGAGTTTAGTCACAGACCGTGGATCTCAATTCACCTCTCGTTTTTGGAAGGCACTACAAAAAATATGGGGCATAGACTCTCGCTTATCTTTAGCTCATCATCCCCATACAGATGGGCAAACGGAGCGCACCAATGCCACTTTGGAGCAGTATCTTCGCTGTTATGTAAACTATCAACAGGACAATTGGGCTTCTCTGTTACCACTGTCTGAGTTTGCCTACAACAATGGAGTTCAAGCTTCTACAAAAGAAACGCCGTTCTTTGCAAACTACGGCTTCCATCCACGTTTCTTCCCCCCTGTCATTGAAACTTCAGAAGTTCCCGCTGCAGAGGATTGGCTGCAGGAACTCACAGCGGTGCAACAACTTTTGCTCCAGCAACTGGACCAAGCCAAGGAGGACTATAAACGCCACGCTGACAAACATCACCAGCCGGGCCCCGAAATCAAGGTAGGAGATCGGGTTTTCCTGTCCACTCGCTTTTTGCCCTCCCACCGCCCTTGCCGGAAGTTAGATGCCCGTTTCATTGGCCCCTATCCAGTGGTGGCGCAATTAAACCCCGTGACTTTCAAACTCCAACTTCCGCGTTCAATGCGCATTCACCCAGTGTTTCACCGTTCCCTGCTCCTTCCGGCGGATGGTGTGCGCCCTGATACAGACCAACCGGCCCCCCCTCCTGTTTTGATGGATGGGGAGGAGGAGTTCGAGGTTGAGGACATTTTGGATTCTCGCTTTCACCGCCGCCGCCTACAATATCTCATTGACTGGGTGGGTTTTGGCCCTGAGGAACGCTCTTGGGAAGACGCCTCCACAGTCCATGCTCCTGATCTAACCCGTCGCTTTCATCAGACCTATCCCACCAAACCGCGACCTCGCGCCTCGGGGAGAGGGCCCCAGTTTGGGAGGGGCCTTGAGGAGGGGGATAGTGTGATGACCCATGGGCCTTGTAGTCCTGCTCAGGACATTGTAATTCCTGATGAAGATGAAAACTTGGGTTTTTTACCTTCCCAGTCTGAACTGGATTTCTCTCAGCCAGATCTTTCCCAGGCAGATCTGGGAACCTTGCACCTGCAGGAAAGTTGTCTCCCAGAAGTATGTCAAACAAGCCCAGAGTCTACTTCTCCCGTGTTCTTGCGCCGGGAGTTTTGTAAACAACAGAGAAGTTTGGAATCAGCTTCGCGCAGGAGTGCGAGGATTGCAGCTAAGAATGTGGCCAATTAAGACTGCTTCTCGTGAGAATCTTTGGGGAGTCTCACATCTGGTCTCAGAGTTTAGCTTTCGGTTCTGTTTCCCAGAGAACTGCTTCGGCGGGAAAGTTAGACTCTATTTAGGTGTTTTGCCCGCGTAGTAACTTCGCGGAGTCAATTCGTCAGCCTACGGAGCGAGTTGTGTCTGGACAGCGCGCTCCGATTCAAGCCTCGCTCCTGCTCAAGCCTTGCCTTGCTATCCAGCCTTCGCCTTGCTTCCCAGCCTTTGTTTATCTACGGACCTTGCCTTGTTTCCCAGGATCAATCCTTGCCTTGTTCCACGGATTTTACCAAGTTATTCCACGGACCTTGTTCTTGTTCTTAGTTACCTTGTTCCACGTTCAAGCCTTGTTTCAAGTATCAAGTTATTTCCTAGCCTCGCTCAAGTTTCATGGACTAAAGGACCTTGTCATCTCCCCTCACTTTGCTTGGCAAAGTGAGTGTTTCGGTTATTGGATTACAACTTTGGACCTTAATATTTCTTATTTGACATTGCTTTTTTGGACTAATTCTGACCTTTCCTGAAAGGTCTAATTCTGGACTATTTTCTACACTTGTTTTTATTAACTTTATATATTCCTTCAATAAAGATATTAGTTAGATTCTGGCCTCTGTGTTTGGTTATTGGTGCCTTTGCAACCTGGGTCGTGACAGGTAATTCTTACAAGGGCTTCTGCAATTGCAACTCTGACTATATCCCAAGTCAATTTAATCTTAGAGGGCTCACGTACATCGAGCAAAAATGAATGATAGCTGAACTCAACTCTTCATAACTCATAATTTGCTTGCAAGATACAAATCCAGCAATATATATTCAGATTAAAGTATCATGATAACATAAGATTTTAAAAAAATATCCTTGAGTTTTGTTCATTTGGTATTACTGAAGTGCATAGGATCCTAATAGGAGCTCCCAGTGGTGCAATGGGTTAAACCCTTGTGTCAGCAGGACTGCTGACTTGAAGGATGGGTTGCTGACTTGAAGGTGGTGGGTTTGAATCCGAGGAGAGCGTGGATTAGCTCCCTCTGTCAGGTCCAGCTCCATGCGGGGACATGAGAGAAGCCTCCCACAAGGATGGTAAAAACATCCGGGCGTCCCCTAGGCAACGTGCTTGCAGACGGCCAATTCTCTAACACCAGAAGCTACTTGCAGTTTCTCAAGTTGCTCCTGACATGAAAAATATAGCATCCTAATAACAGCATCTTTTATGTGCAAACCTTTGAAATACCTTGGGAAAGAATAACTAAAATGTATGCATTACAACAAAACATTTTCAATTTTTTTTCAAAAAACGTAAAGAGTAAAAGCAATCTGAATGCATGTAAAATTTATGGAGTTTGGGTGCATAGTAATGAAAAGCATCCCGATAATATACATGAATGTTATGGATTCCAGTTTGAATTATGAAAAACATTCACTGATATGAGCTCAGAGCATTTGAGAACTGAAAGCATATTAAGTTCAATTGCAGACTCAAGTAATTTGAATGGCATAACTAGGAAAAACAATGTTTCTAAACAAAAGAAGAAACAATATTAGAAAAAAATGTTTAGAATATGTATAAATATGACAGTAAACTATTAGAGGTAAAAGAAGGAAAGACTTAATATCTTGTTGTCAAAGGCTTTCATGGCCAGAATCACAGGGTTGTTGTATGTTTTTCGGGCTGTATGGCCATGTTCCAGAAGTATTCTCTCCTGACATTTCACCCACATCTATTTTTTGAAGTGTAAATTTTTATTGATTTAATACTTCACGATACAGAATGGGGGAAAGGGGCAGGGATAAGGAAAAGGGAGGTGGTGGTCGGGGGAAGGGTACCCTAGGGAAGGAGAAGCTCCAGACCTAGGGGTGGGAGGGTACAGAGGACGGGTTTGGGAAGGGGGGGAAGTAATGGAAAGGGGGGGGGAAAAGAAAGGGGAAACAAAAGGGAAAGGGGAAGGGGCAATTGGTGACTTCCGATCATTTTTTCTGATTCGATTAACGTTACTTCTTTAAATAGTTCTCTACTTTTGTCCAGTCCGTCTCTTTCATCCTTCTTCCATCCTGTTTCTTTAATAAAAAGGTTAGCTTGTCCATGTCTTTTATTTCGATCACTTTGTCGATCCACCAGTCTTTCTTAAAAGGTTTTTCTGATTTCCAGTGCTTGGCAATCACTAATCTGGCTGCCGTGACGAAAAAAAGTAAAAAGTTTGTCTGTATTAGGGTCTACTTTATCATGCCAACCATAAAGCCCTAGCAGGAGAAGCTCCGGTTTTAGTTCAAATTGTGTTTCTAGAATATTATTACTTTCCTCTAGGATCAACTCCCAGAATTTTTTAATTTTCCTGCAACTCCACCACATGTGAAGATATGACCCTGTTTGTTCTTTGCATCTCCAACAACTTGTATTAACATTTTTATACATCTGTCCTAATTGCTTTGGTGTAAGGTACCATCTATGTATAGTTTTCAGCCAATTTTCTTTCAAATCCGTAGAGTAGGTATATTTCATTTTGACCCGCCAAATTTCCTCCCATTCCTGTATTAAAATTGGCCTCCCTACATTTTTGGCCCATTGAATCATTGAGTTGGTAACTTCCTCTTTCTCTGTTACCCAATTCAGTAATTTATTATACAAAATGGAGATATTTTTCTTCTCCACTTGGAGGAGTTTTTCCCAAAACCCTTGATCCACATCAAATCCTACAATTTTATCTTTTTTATATACTTCTTTTAGTTGCATGTAATGATACCACGATACATTCTTATTTATCCTTTGTATTTCCTCCATCTCTTTTAGTACAGGTGGTTCCGTAATCCCCTTCCCTCCTACCAAGATTTCTTTATAAATGGGCCATTTCCTCCATCCCAATAGTCTTCTATGATCGGCTTTTAATGGGGATACCCATGTCGGCGTCTTAAGATAAAAATAGTTTTTATATTTTTCCCAAGTTCTAAAGAGAGCTGATCTGATATAGTGGTTTCCAAACTGCTTTTCTATTTTAGATTTACCGTACCATAGGTACCCATGCCAACCCCTTCTTAATTCATGCCCTTCTAATGTTAATAATTTAATCTTCTCCAATTTGATCCAATCTTTAACCCAATAGAGCGCGCTAGCCTCATGGTATAATTTCAGATCAGGGACTCCGAACCCCCCTTTATTTTTCGGGGTGATCATTGTAGTATATTTGATTCTGGGTTTTTTCTTCTTCCATATGAATTTCATTATTTCTTACTGCCAATCTTTAAAGATTTTGGTTTTCCTAACAACCGGGATATTCTGAAATAGGTACATTAGTTTGGGCAGGACATTCATTTTAATCACCGTTATTCCTCACTAGCGAGAGATTTAAACTAGTCCATTTTTTAAAATCCTGGTTGATTTCTGCCCATTTTATTGTATAGTTATGATTAAATAATTGATTATTTTTGGCCGATAACCAGATACCCAGATATTTAATTTTAGAAGGTGTTTCTAATCCTGAGATATCTCATTTCGCCCACATCTATGGCAGGCCATACAGCCCGAAAAACACACAACAACCCCAGACTTATTATCATTTGTGTTAAGGAGCAGCTGAAGTTGATAAATTTATGAAAAATAGATAAGTGATTTGATTTAACTAGAGATGTAAAATGATGGTTTATAAAGACTGGACCTTCATAGATTTTTTGTGAAAGATAAAAAAAGTCACGTGTCTAGATTTCTATAGCAAGGTAGAAATCAGCAGGTTTCAATTGACATTTTTGCTGATATTAAGCACTCTAAATAGAATACAAGCTGTTCTTCTTATTCAGCAATAGATTTCTGCTCCAGTTTTGCCCTTTAGAAACGGAAAGTTGGACATGCTTGTCTTGACTGTCAGTTGAAATAATTTTGATACTTTACAGAACCAATTATACCCTAAAATAACACTTTTTAAAATTTCTCTCAATTAAATGCAAAACACCACGTGCACCCTGCTTCCAGTCTGCCTCCACTCCCTTAATTCCCCCATTCCTAACTATTGATGGTAAAACCTATCAATAGCTTCTAATCCGCAATATTCCTTTCAGCCATCTTCCTTTAGTGGGTCCCTTCCACTTCTGTGCCAGCAATAAAATGATGGCAGGAAGCCAAATTCTTCTTCTCCCCTTGCTACACTATTCCCAAACTGATTATTTTTCTTTAATTTTATATTTGCGTTTTGAAAAATACTGGAATTGTGGAATTGAGCTAAACAAAATGTTAAGGGCACAAAGGCAGTGAGGTGGGATTATGAGACTATGCAGAAGTATGATCATGGGACTAAAAATAGGGGAATTTGTGCAATTGTGATAATAAAGAGAGTTGTAATATTATAGTTTCTAATTATGACCCCAGTGTGTGATTGTTAGTCACCTTGAGACCCCATGGAGAGAAAGGCAGGTTATGAATAAAATCAAAATAAATAAATACAGATTAAGAATGCTCTATGCAGTATGTATGGAGACTCCAATGGCTCAATGTGTTAAAGCACTGAGCTGCTGAACTTGCAAACCGAAAAGTCCCAGGTTCAAATCCTGGGAGCGGAGTGAGCGCCAGCTGTTAGCTCCAGCTTCTGCCAACCCAGCAGTTCAAAAACCTGCAAATATGAGTAGATCAATAGGTACTGCTCTGGTGGGAAGGTAACGGCGCTCCATGCAGTCATGCCGGCCACCATGACCTTGGAGGTGTCTATGGACAATGCCATCTCTTTGGCTTAGAAATGGAGATGAGCACCAACCCCCAGAGTCGGACACGACTGGACTTAACGTCAGGGGAAACCTTTACCTTTACCTATGCAGTATGTATCTGCTATCGAAGATGCAACTGTAATGGCATAGCAGGTTTGTGTGTTAAAGCCCTTATATTCTCGAGCCATGGCAACTTTTCTAACTGTGGTCCTAGCTGAAATCGCTATACTTAGACGACTGATCAATTTTAGGAGAATTCGAGCTCATTCTGTCACTCCTTCTAAAGTTCCTACAAGCCTCATCCTTCAAACACACATGCACATACCTATATCACTGCATAAAGCCAAATTTAAAGGGGGGAAAAAGAAAAAAATAGCATTCAAATGAACCAGCAAGATGCTTCAAGCATGACACATTCATACACATACTGACAGTTGTGGGAGACTATAGATTGCAGCCTACATGTCAAGATATTTTAAAGTTGTGATTCATGTCCATATTTTTTCATGAAAGGGAGGGGGATTAAGTTACTGAAAAAGGCACTGTTGGCTTGTGACAACAAATGGAAATTTGTTTGAGGTCATTTATTGCACAGGTGTATCAAGACACCATTGTAAACTTAAGATGTGATCCAGTGTCATAGATGATTAAACTTTATTAACCAAGATCCATTAAAACAATACCATCTTTTCCACTACAGCTACTACACAGAAGTATGCTGGTCATATAACTAGTAGTTATCCGTTGATAGTCCTTTACAGAGTACATAATCTCCGTTTAAAGCTAAGGGCCCATCTACACCAGACCTAAAAGTAAATCAGAAGTCATTCCTGGATGTTCAATGTCCAGGGACTTCCAGTCAGAGTGGGGGAAACTGGGTTGACCCAGTTTTGCCTCATGCTAAATGAAGTCAGGGAATGCTCTTGGGGTTTGCCAAAAATCTGGCGCAGTATCATATTATGTGCAGAGTGGGGAGAGCAGAGGACCGTCAATGCCAACTGGTCTATTGTCTAAATAGGCTGGCACTGCCATCCCTTTACTCCTGTACTCATCAAGGACAGATTGCTCTCTCATTCTCCCTGGTCATGCAGACACTTTTGTTGATGTTGGCAAAAGTGCTCGGTGATGGCTGGGAGATTTCCATAGCTCTCCAGCTATCTGCCATGGCAATAGGAGCACCATGAAAGGAAAGGGTGACAATCCAGCTGGGGTCATCTGGACAACCCCTGCTGCTGCAGAGGGTTGGGAGCATAGTGTTTGAATGCCTCCAGGGTCAGTCTGGAGCATTTCTGCTCTGAACTGGCCCCAAATTTTGTGGCATGTGTAGATGAGCCCTAAAATGATATCTATCTATCTATCTATCTATCTATCTATCTATGGGTGGTTATCACTTTATATTACAGTAGAGTCTCACTTATCCAACATTCGCTTATCCAACGTTCTGGATTATCCAACGCATTTTTGTAGTGAATGTTTTCAATACATCATGATATTTTGGTGCTAAATTCATAAATACAGTAATTACTACGTAGCATTACTGCGTATTGAACTACTTTTTCTGTCAAATTTGTTGCTAAACATGATATTTTGGTGCCTAATTTGTAAAATCATAACCTAATTTGATGTTTAATAGGCTTCTTCTTAATCTCTCCTTATTATCCAACATATTCACTTATCCAACGTTCTGCTGGCCCGTTTATGCTGGATAAGTGAGACTCTACTGTATATATAGTTATATTATATAATTATATTATATATAGTTTCATTCTGCATTATAAGAAAAAAATGCTGTTTTAATTTTCCCACTAGACAGCTGAGTTTCAGGAGTCTTGAATCTTGGCTATAAAAATACTACCTTTTCCACACAGCACTCAGTTAATAATAATAATAATAATAATAATAATAATAATAATAATAATAATACTTTATTTATACCCCGCCACCATCTCCCCAACGGGGACTCGGGGCGGCTTACATGGGGCCATGCCCAGAACAGTACAATATAGTAAAATATAAAACAACATATCACAATACAATTAAACAATACAATAAATAATCATATACACTGCAACACAATATATATATATATATATATATATATATATATATATATATATAACAGGGCGGGCCGCATGAGACACTTAATTAAAACTTGGGGTGAGAAAAGGATAAGAATATAATCACGGAGACCAGGGACATAAGATAAAAACAATCTAGAGGGTAGATGATGGGGGAGTAACAAAAGAAGTGTGTAATAGTTACTCTCCGAAAGCACATCGGAAAAGCCAGGTTTTTGAATCTTTCCTGAAGGCTAAAAGAGTGGGGGCTTGCCTAATTTCGATGGGCAGTGAGTTCCATAAACGGGGGGCCACAGCAGAAAAGGCCCTCTCCCTTGTTCCCACCAGGCGGGTCTGGGATACAGGCAGTGGTGACAGGAGGGCCTCCCCTGATGATCGAAGAGATTGGGCAGGTTTATGGTAGGAGATACGGTCACGAAGGTAGGTGGGTCCCAAACCGTTTAGGGCTTTATAAATGATGGTCTGCACCTTGAATTGGGATCGGAAAGTGAATGGCAGCCAGTGGAGCTCCTTAAACAGGGGAGTAGATCTCTCCCTGTAACTCGCCCCCGTTATTAATCAGTTCCACTTTCTTCACGCAGCATCCAACTGGATACTCCTTTATCCTGTTTCTGTTTTACTTACCTTTTCTACTAAACCAAATAGTGACAGACTTTGCTACTTTTACATATGGCTTCAACTCCTGGTAATTTTATTTGCACCCCCCTTATGTTTTCCAGTTTCCCAATAACCGTTTTTTAATGAGGTGTCATGGTCCTACCATCAATTTGTGTAGACAAGAGGCAGTTTTATTTTAGTCCTTTCCCTAATGATCCCTAACATTTGGAATTTGCTTTTTTCACAGCTGCTGGCCCCGAGTCACCATTTCTATTGAGTGATCCATCAAGATGACCTCTAAGTTCCTTTCCAGACAGTTACGGGCAATATACAGCCCATCAGTTATATGAGAGGTTAGAATTCTTTTTTTGTTCCAATGTGCATCTATTTACATTTACCCTGAGTTGTGTTTATCCATAGACTGCTCATTCAAGAGGTTTGTGGAGAACAAGTAGGGATTCTTTGGTCTCATGCTGGCCTACAATCCTATTGCTCAATGCTGTCTCCAGCATCTGATACTAAGCCCACAGGAAAAAAAAAACCTGATACTAAGCCCACAGGGAAAACATAAAACATAAAACGAACTGTCAATTTTGTTTTGCATCAGAGACAGTGGCCCAAGAATGGCCTCAGTATCAGGTCTACTTTGTGTGAACTGGAACTCCCAAACCTATCCTCAGTCCATGTTGATGCTTTATTTTTATTTTTTTTAAAAAAAGGTAAAGGTTTCCCCTGATGTTAAGTCTAGTCGTGATCGACTCTGGGGGTTGGTGCTCATCTCCATTTCTAAGCCAAAGAGGCAGCGTTGTCCAGGTCATGTGGCTGGCGTGACTGCATGGAGCGCCGTTACCTTCCCGCCGGAACGGTACCTATTGATCTACTCACATTTTGCATATTTTCGAATTGCTAGGTTGGCAGGAGCTGGGGCTAACAGCGGGCGCTCATTCCACTCCCGGGATTTGAACCTGGCACCTTTCGTTCCGCAAGTTCAGCAACTCAGCGCTTTAACACACTGTGCCACCAGATGCTTTATAGCTGCCCTTATTGTCTGTAGGCTTGTGTGATGTTAATTTTGGAGCAAAGCTTTTTCCTTTCACCTGGAGTTATGTTGGATAAGGAAAGTGAAATACCTTTTTAGAAAACTGTGTAACTTGCCAAATTAGCTGGACTCTTGCTCATCTCCAGGTGACAAAACCGGACATGCATTTCAATAAGCTGAAAACTTTACTTTCCATCACAGTTGGTCAAAGTTTCCCCCATTATATATGTGTTATTCTAATCTTCCTATGCACCCTTACAGGGTTCAACAATGTTTAGCTATTGAGCTGCAAATGATTCTATTTCAGGATAAAGAAAAATATATGATCCAATATTTTAGGTCTGAAATGGGTCCCATAGAGCCTACTTCCTTTCTCTGACCAAGAAAAAAACTCCAGAAGTAGCAAGTCACTTTTAAATAGGATGGCAAGACCAGTTAGGAGAAACAGTCTGGATTTTAAAATGTCCAAACAACTTTAAAAACATTGAAGAACATGCATATAGATGTGTTCTTACAAAATAATGAAATGCAATCCTTACTGTGGAATAGGTCATTTTAATTTTAATGAGCTTCTTTTTAATACCTTTACTTTTCACTTAAATAATATTTCTTGCAGATTACAAATAGATTCTTCCCATCAACCTAAGCAGTTATAGCATTTTGCTGCAAACAACATCAATGTTAGTAAAAGGTAAAAGTTTCCCCTGACGTTAAGTCCAGTCATGTCTGACTCTGGGGGTTGGTGCTCATCTCCATTTCTAAGCCGAAGAGCCGGCGTTGTCCGTAGACACCTCCAAGATCATGTGGCCGGCATGACTGCATGGAGCACCGTTACCTTCCCACCAGAGCGGTACCTATTGATCTACTCACATTGGCATGTTTTCAAACTGCTAGGTTGGCAGAAGCTGGAGCTAACAGCGGGCGCTCACTCCGCTCCCGGGGTTTGAACCTGGGACCTTTCGATCTGCAAGTTCAGCAGCTCAGTGCTTTAACACACTTCGCCATTGGGGCTCCTTAACAATGTTAACAACCTCCTTTTTCTTAGACTGGAATTGAAGAAAACATATATTCTTTTACACTTGGCTTTAGGTATAATTCCTAAAAATTAAAAAAAAATTGTTTTGCTTTGTGTTGCATACCATTTGAATGTCAGTTAGGTTTCCCTCTTCTCACTATTTCTTAAAGGGAGCAGAATACTGAGACTCAAAAAATGTAGAGTGTGATAAATATTTTTCTGTGAGGGTCTCGCCATACTGGAGTTCCACAACAAAACTCAACAGGTTGCCTCATAATGAGGTATTTTTCTTCTCCACAGTTGATCTGTGCCACCTATCTGTGTACAGCCTGGGGTATGTATGATTCAACCAGAGAGCAAATAGTCACCAAGCAAAGGGAAGGGGGAAAGGTGATATAATTATGTGAATCCACAGTGAGTCATCTTCCTTCACCAACGTGTCAGTGGAAATAAGAACTACTTAGCAACCTATGTTGGTTTGAATAATCAAAGGTGACGTCCCTCACAACAGTGGTGAAGAACATATACTAGGACAATCTAGGGGTGCAAGGAAAACTGGAGGTTAGGCCAATGTCCCATCCACATTCTCATTTCCATCAATGCCAGCTGATACCAGAGTTATACAATGGGATGGTATAGACCAGGGGTTCCCCAAACTAATGATCATGGGCTGGATGTGGCCCTTCAATGACATTTACCTTGCCCCCACACTAAACATCAGATTTGGGGTTACTCTAAGTCTGAAATGACTTGAAGGCACAAAACGGCGACAATCCTGTGTTGTCGAAGGCTTTCATGGCTGGGATCACAGGGTTGTTGTATGTTTTCCAGGCTGTATGGCCATGTTCCAGAAGTATTATTCTCTCTTGACATTTCGCCCACATCTATGGCAGGCATCCTCAGAGGTTGTGAGGTATGGAGAAACTAAGCAAGGATGGTTTATATATATATCTGTGGAAAGTCCAGGGTGAGAGAAGAACTCTTGTCAGTTGGTGGCCAGTGTGAATGTTGTAGTTAATCACCATAATTAGCATTCACAAGCATGTGGACAACTTCAACAGAAAGGAGGAAACCATGAAAATGAGCAAAATCTGGCTACCAGTATTAAAAAAACTCAAAAATCAGAACAGTAAATAAGAAGCAACACTCTGAAAACAGAGGAGTTCCAGACACGAATCAACCAGGAGCAGCTAATGACTCTGACCAAAGGATGCCCCCAGGCAGGAAGAAGCCAGGAGATGAAGCTATTCAATGCTAATTATGGTGATTAACTACAACATTCACACTGACCACCAACTGACAAGAGTTCTTCTCTCACCCTGGACTTTCCACATATATATATAAACCTTCCTTGCTTCGTTTCTCCATACCTCACAACCTCTGAGGATGCCTGCCATAGATGTGGGCGAAACGTCAAGAGAGAATACTTCTGGAATATGGCCATACAGCCTGGAAAACATAAAAAACCCAACAACAATCCTAAATAACTTGTCTACCGCATCAGCCAAAAGTAGACCCGCATTTTCCATTGAGCTAAAAGGTAAAGGTTTTCTCCTGACGTTAAGTCCAGTCATGTCTGACTCTGGGGGTTGGTGCTCATCTCCATTACTAAGCCGAAGAGCCAGCGTTGTCCGTAGACACCTCCAAGGTCATGTGGCCAGCATGACTGCATGGAGCGCCGTTACCTTCCCGCCGGAGTGGTACCTATTGATCTACTCACATTGGCATGTTTCGAACTGCTAGGTTGGCAGGAACTGGAGCTAACAGCGGCCGCTCCCGCCACTCCCGGGGTTTGAACCTGGGACCTTTCTGTCTCCAGCTCAGTGCTTTTACACACTCCACCACCGGGGCTCTTCCATTGAGCTACTGGTAAGTTTATGTCTGTTAAAATTGTTCTTTATTTTAAATATTGTATTGTTCTTTCTTTTCTTTTTTTGCACTACAAATAAGATTTCTGCAGTGTGCATAGGAATTTGTTCATGTTTTTTTCAAGCTATAATCTGGTCCCCAACAGTCTGAGGGACCGTGAACCAGCCCTCTGCTTAAATAGTTTGAGGACCCCTGGTATAGAGAGATGTGCATAGAATAAAAGCTTGAATTTGGGGGATTACAGCTCCTAGCCTCCCTTTCTAGTGCTGACTTGGGAATTCTGGGAGTTATAATCCAAAAAGAAAGTTTTCCTTAGGACGAACTGTTCAAAGAGACCTTAGCTGTTCTATCAAAGTGTCAATTAGCAGTGGCTGTGCTAGCTTGGAGTTCTGGAAATTATAGCCTAATAAAAATAACTTTGCCAAGTTCTGATGTATACCCATTATCTCACCATGGGTTTCGATCGGAGAGATTTATAGTTTTGAAAAGGTTTTAAATGAACATAAACAGTACAAATCTCACTAAAAGCCATGGTGACTCAACCGAGCCTGTTGTACTGTGGTCTTGTGAGAAGACATTGCTGGAAAAGATGGTAAAGTAGAAAGCAGTAGGAAAAGACGTCACAACAGATGAATTGATTCAGTCAAATAAGCTATAGCCATTAGTTTGCAATTGAAGGGCAATTGTGGAGGGCCCACATTTATAGGATAGCCATACACTGAAGTCAAATTGATAGCAAATGACAGCAATGAAGAACACTATCGGACAGCTCCATATCCTATTCAAAAATAAATTGCAATTTCTGAAGGATTCCAGAGGTCATTTTATACTATTCTATCACCATACTTCCATGTCAACTGCCATGGTCACATACTATGCAATTCCAGGATTTGCTATTTAGGGAAGGATACTGCAAATTCTTTCCTAGGGACCTCTAGTGCCTCTATAAAGTACAAACCACAGGATTCGGTAATATGGAGCTATGATATATTGAGCCATCATATTGCTATAAATGTTTAATGGGAAACCCTGGATAACCTTTCTTTCTTTTTCAGCCTGAAAAAAGGACAACAGAGACAATGGGGAAGGAATGGCAAAACAGGCTTTAGGGGACATGTGTTTGGGTGCTCCATGTTATACACTTCTGATGTGCATAAACACATGCTAAGAAACTAAGACAAGCTACAGTTCAAGCTGAAAAAAACATGAAGCCATCCCCAGTTCTCATTTGGTTTTGAAACAGACCAATTCTGATGGGAAACTTTGTTAAGGAGCATATACATTAGGGAGCAAACCTAGATTTTACTCAAAGTTTGATTTCAAACATCTTTTGTAGCACAGCTACCATAAATAGACATATCTACAGTACATGCTCTCTAAGAACAATGTTCCTCTGAGAGAAGTCATCAGTCTACAAAACTGTTGTTAACTTGCCTTCTGCAGTTACTTTGATAGAAAGACAGCAATAGCAAAAAAAATTGCAGAATACTGTGAAATTTGCAGAATTGTTAGCATGTGTATTCTTAAATGTAAGAGTTCCACTTCAAATGTTTGTATATGTGCATGTATATGGCTGGGTATATAGTATGCATGTATATCAGAATTAGTAATGTCCCAAATATACCTTGCATGTGTTCAGGTTTAAAAGGTTTGATCTACATTTAGTAGGTCTCATGGGCGGTGTGGGTGGCTACATAAAACACACAGAGAAAACAACAAGTTTCTAGCATAGTAAAATACAATTGTCTAGATTAAGAAATTACATACACAGTGACAGCAATTCAAACAAATAACAGTAGAACATAAGTTAATTATTCATGTCTTCTCTGAAAGCTTACATGCACATTCACACACAATGCAGTGTGAGGGAAATCAGTATCATTTTTCCCAGAACTATCACTTTTGATGAATAAAACAGTCGGAAGTCACCTTTTGTGATGTCTCATGGGCCTTGTAGTCCCATTCCTAGCACTATTGTGGCAGACGAAGAGGAAAACATGGGTTTTCCACCGGTTCAGCCAGAATCGGAGCCTCTGCACCTGGAGGATGTTTGCCCTCAAGAAGTCAGCCAAACAAGCCTTGGGCAGAATTCTCCCCCGTTTTCTCGAAAGGACAATTATAATAGAGATAGAGGAGCGAGGGAGGCGAATCGCCGGAGCCTCAGAATCGCAGCCAAACAATTAGCTGATTAGGTTTGCTTCCCTTGGGAAATTCTAAGGAGTCATGCATCTGGACAGAGTTGGGTTTCACTTCTAGTTCTCCAGGGAAAGTGTTCTTCTGGCGGGAAACGAGACCCTATTTAGGTGTTTTGCCGTGAAGGAAACCTTGCGGAGTCAACTCGTCAGCTTGAGGAGTGAGATCGTGTGTGGACTTCGTAATCCCCAGTTCCTTGTTTCCCAGACCAAGTTCCAAGCCTGCCTTGTTCCCCGTTTGACCGTGGACCTCGCCACGGACCTTATTCTTGCTTCTTGTTTGCCTCGTATCAAGTCTTGTCTAGCCAAGTATCAAGTTTGTTTTCCAGCCTTGTTGTCAAGCTTCAATGGACTAAAAGACCTTGTCATCTCCCCACACTATTGCTTGGCAAAGTGTGTGTTTCGGTTATTGGATTATAACTTTGGACTCTAATATCACATATTGGACATTGTTTTCCTGGACTATATTTGACCTTTCCTGAAAGGTCTGCTTCTGAACTATATTCTTCACTTGTTTTTATTGACTTTATATATTCCTATAATAAAGATATTAGATAGAATCCGGCCTCTGCGCATGGTTATTGGTGTTCTGTAGCCTGGGTCTTGACACCTTTAATGCGTGGTGGGAATATGAACAATGTACTGTTTATTGTATTTGTTTTTGTCTTGAGTTATTTTTAAATACATATACAGTAGAGTCTCACTTATCCAACGTTCTGGATTATCCAACGCATTTTTGTAGTCAATGTTTTCAATATATCATGATATTTTGGTGCTGAATTCATAAATACAGTAATTACTACATAGCATTACTGCATATTGAACTACTTTTTCTGCCAAATTTGTTGTCTAACATGATGTTTTGGTGCTTCATTTGTAAAATCATAACCTAATTTGAAGTTTAATAGGCTTTTCCTTAATGCCTCCTTATTATCCAACATATTCACTTATCCAACATTCTGCCAGCCTGTTTATGTTGGATAAGTGAGACTTTACTGTATATTCTCTGTATATTGTTTCTTGTAATTTATGTATTAAGTGTGATATTAAAATTAATCAATAACAATTAAAAAAACCTGGGAGGATATATGTAAATGGATATAAATAACTATAACATACAGTGACTTTTTCGCTCTGAAAAGAGGTCACCTTTCTTACAATATATGAACAAACTGGCACATATATAGATATCAAGAATAATCACACATAATTTGAGACCTGATGAATGGGAGGTCTTTTTTTCCTCCCCATTAAGTGAATGTATGAAGCTGATTCAAACTTTGAATTAGTACAGTAGGCCTTTAAAGGTGCTATATTCAAGATGATTTTCTCCTGATAAATTTGACACCTTTAATAGCAACTTTAAAGATTGAGCTGAATGGCCGCAAATGAGACTAGTGGCATCCACTGGGATTCAATCAGTTCAGCAAACAACCAGTCCTTTGTTCATTTCCTCACTTTATTTTTCACCGGTATCAAGATTATTTTAGGCTCCTTCTAACTCTCTCCCCTCCCCTCAAATGAAGGAACTCTCATCCAAAATATTGCCCACAAGGGGAAATTACGTACCCAATGGGAATACAATGGGTTTAATCTGCTTTCAGCATTGAAAAGGTACATGACAGCATCCCAAAAGTGAGAAAGGTGCTGAATGTAACAAAACTTCCAGCAGTTGTGGAAGAGAATGGAACAATGTTTCTTTTTTTCTTTTTCTTTTTGCTTTACTGTATCAAAAATGCTGCTGCTGATGATGAAGATGATGATTATTATTATTAATAACTACTTTTTTCTGGTGTTCAGCCAGTACTTTCTGATCCGGTATTGCTTGATTTTGTCATTCTTCAGTTTCTTCTCTTTCATATTTTTCAGGTTACTTGCATCTGATCTAAGTTTCTTGATTGGAGAATGAGCACGCAAAGATACTGTGGGACTTCCGTATCCGGACTGACAAAGGTCTGGAACACAACACACCAGACACCACAGTTGTGGAGAAGAAAAAGGTTTGGATCATTGATGTTGCCATCCCAGGTGACAGTCGCATTGATGAAAAACAACAGGAAAAACTCAGCCGCTATCAAGACCTCAAGATTGAACTGCAAAGACTCTGGCAGAAACCAGTACATGTGGTCCCAGTGGTGATCGGCACATCGAGTGCTGTGCCAAAAGATCTCAGCCGGCATTTGGAAACAATAGACATTGACAAAATTACGATCTGTCAACTGCAAAAGGCCACCCTACTGGGATCTGCACGCATCATCCAAAAATACATCACACAGTCCTAGACACTTGGGAAGTGTTCAACTTGTGATTTTGTGATACGAAATCCAGCATGTCTATCTTGTTTGCTGTGACATAATAACTACTTTATTTTTATATCCCACCTCCATCTTCCCAAATGGACTTGGGGCAGCTTACTTGGGGACAAGCCCAATCCAAAAAATATTAAAACCAAACACAGATTAAAACGCATCTCAATAAAATCAACGACATTACAAGAGGACAATAACATAAAAACAGCATCATCAACAGCCAATAGTCTGATCAGTAATGGGTATTGAAATTCAGGGGGAAAGGAATTAGACAATAGAATTTCAGAACAGAGTTGGTGGACAAAAACTCAAGGGCCAATAATAAATTAAAAGTAAAAGAGCAATGTCAGTTTAAAATGCTAAACCTATAGGAGGAAGGATTACTTATGGCAATGTCCACACAAAACCTCCAAGTCATGTACCTATTCTCTGCAGGCAATGCACTGATACCTTCCACAAATCCACTTGCTTCCTTTGAAACAATATAAAGAAGTCCCACACACCTGCCTCAGATGAGCTGAGAAAAAAGGAGATAAATATAGGGACAAGGTATTTGTTGAATAGAAGAAAAATGGACATGTCTGGAGGACATTGTTAACTAAAAGTCATTGGCAATTATCTGACAGGAACACAAGGCACACTTGAAAGCACAATAAGCAACATGATATTAAAGGAAATATCTCACTTACTAGAGGTCTTTGTTTCTCTTCCAACTACAAGAGATGGGAGACTGGTCAACCAGAGAATAAAAATAGCACCCTCTTAATTCAGAACTATTTTTGTGGTGTTACGAAGAGCAGGAACTGAAGGGAAGGTTTTACAAAGAAAGCAAACTTTCCAAGGTGACAGGAAAGCAAAACCTTTCATATATGTATACAAATGCATCCAGGAATCTTAAACAATGTATTTTGATGCAACAGTCGTTTTCTTTATAGCTGCTGGACCTGATCATGCTGTTGAAAAAAGAGTCATTGTTATTTTTAGAGGTCTTTCTTTCATCAGGAGAGATAAAAGAAAGTGGTTATTATGGGCACCCTTAATTCAAGGTGAACCCTCCTGCCCAAACTATCAAATGTTCTCAAGAATTATTAAATTTAAAATATTGGTATTCAAAAGTTTTTTTATTTTTACAATCATATTGCAGAAATTATATTTTTAATCAAGACCAAATGCAAATCATTGGTATGATTGCTTCCTCTCCTTCCCACCTCCCAAAATGTACACACATATGTATATATAAAACAAATACACTTCAGAACAAGTCCTACAATATTTTTTCCTCATTACACTATTTCTCCCCTTTAGTCCTCCTGCTGCCTTGATCTCCCATCCTTTGGGTTGAAGACAATCATATAACAACAACAACAACGACAACGACAACAACTTTATTTTTATACCCCTCCCCATCTCCCCAAGGGGACTCAGGGCGGCCTACATGGGGCCAAGCCCAGGCAACAAACAATATAAAACTCAGCAATAAAAAACAAATCATAAACAAATAAAATCACACATACCAATAAACAATAAACACACTTTGATAAAAACCTGGGTTGGCTCCTAAAAAGGGTTCAACCTTGCTCTCCCTTCCCAGTAAAACATTCACACATTCTTCCCTCTACATTATCATTTTTAGATGATGAATCATCATCTAAAAATTACAAGAAAAGATTCTAACACAGACCAAAATTATGGAGCCTATTCTAAAAGAATTCCCCTTCTTCCCAGAAAGTTCAGAGATAGTTCCCGTTTCTTAACAAAGTTCTTCTTTATTTCCTCCCTATTAGCCCCCGGTGGCACAATGGGTTAAACCCTTCAGAGGTTCAAATCCGTGAAGAGCAGGTGAGCTCCCACTGTCAGCTTCAGCACCCCATTCGGCGACATGAGAGAAGCCTCCCACAGGATCGAAAAAAAATCAAACATCCAGGCGTCTCCTGGACAATGTCCTTGCAGACAGCCAATACTCTCACACCAGAAGTGACTTGCAGTTTCTCAAGCCGCTCTTCACATTAAAAAATCATTGTAATGCTCGCTGTTGAACCAGTGGATGGTCAGACTCATCACCCAACAGAGTCCAGTATCTTGTAAGGTAATAGTTTATTTCAGTCATAGGATATCAGCTAAAACCTTGTCTGAAGAGCTTCTCTTCAAACACTGCATCCATTAAGGCACCTTACACCACAATCATAGTCTGGTACACATTGTCTCTCTGTAAAGTGTGATGATATATCTCCATGGAGTTGATCCAGATCTTCCTCCAGATCCACCTCCTCTCCTCCCATGAAACCCGCCAAAGTGCTACTCCTCAATTTATATATTTTTTTCATCTGGAGGAAAAAAGATTCTACCTAAACATTAGGAAGAACTTCCTGACGGTAAGAGCTGTTCAGCAGTGGAATATGTTCATTGGGAGTGTGGTGGAGTCTCCCTCTCTGAAGGTTTTTAAACTGAGGCTGGATGGCCATCTGTGCAGAATGTTTCAATTGGCAGGGGTTGAACTGGATGGGCCTTGGAGTGTCCCCTAACTCTATGATTCTATGACTATTTGCCTGTCTATTATAGTTTATATTCCCTTTTGGGCAGTTGTGAGAAACTTTTTAAAATGGAGATGTCTGAGACAGAATCTGAAATGTTTAATAGGCAAAGTACATGATATACATCTGAGTTACAATTCCTTCTCTAAAATGACAACATTTATCTCTGGTCTTTGATGCTAAAGTACAAGTCATGGGGCTGAAGATTGTATAGACTCATAGAGTGTTGTAAAGCCTCAAACACACATGATACTTGAGGAAAGCCAATATTTGGGGTTTTTTTTTTTTAAAAAAAAAAAAGAAAGCTGGACCTGAAAGTGGGCACAGATACATAGATACAGAGCCTGTGACCTTCCATGTATAAATCATTAACTTGTATTAGCTCTAGTCAGACGTCATCTGAATCCATACAATATCTGAAGACCATATAATATTCCCTATAGGTTTTCACCATTGTCCTATGAAGTTTCCAGAAATAACAACAACATTGTTAGCTACCAAAACAAAATAAAATATGTTTGCATGACTGTTGAGATATGGCTGATGGGTTATGGATGACAAACCATGTGTGTTAATCATAAATATTATCAACCATCTAATTACAGCTCATTTGCTTTATTATAGGTAAGTATCATGACCCTGAAAATCATAGTGGGATAAGTTCAAGGTTGCTTTGATTAATATGATCAAGAAATGTTCTGCCAGAAGCTTTGAAGTACTGGCAAGTCTATGAATATCTGCATTCTGCTGGCTGTAGCGGTTGGGGTTGTTCTGCCCAAGTACGCCTGCCCTTGAATGATGGTAAAAGTAAAAGTATTCAGATGTAAATCCAACACTTCAGAGTTCTTTTTTCCACTCAACTCAAAGCTGCTGAATTTAAAAGTCTTAGAGATCAAGCCCTATAATGTTTGATAAAGAGATTTTTTTATCATCAGCTTTTCTCAAATATGATGGCTAGTGGTTCATATATTGGTGAAATTATGAATATCTTTCGGTTTTAGGCCAAACATGTCTAATTGGGGTTCAGCAACTTGGCTAAATCTTTTAAAATTTTGACTAAAATTCAGAATTGTAAGCCACTGAATCATTACATTGCTCATTGACTATGGCAACAGCATTCTCTAAATTGATAAATAAGACTGAACCAAGAATTTTTGCTGCTTCAGACCACTAAATCTCATCACAGGCGATGGAACAGCAAAGACCACTAATGCTTGCACACTGTGAGAAACGCAGTACTGCATGGAAATGGATCTTTGCTGTGATCCAGCAGGACCAATCGGATACTTTAAAAAACCCTGCCAGCAAGAATAACATTCTGGAGGGTGAGGTACAGAAAAGTAAATTTCCCAAGCTCTGAATAAGATATCAACAACGGAATGGTAAATACCAAATCATGGCCACCCAGGTAAAATACGGGAATATTGTTTACCCAATGACAGCATATAATATTGCTGTCTACATGTGTATCTAATTACAAATTATTCACAAAATACAACAGCAGATAAATCCAATATTTCTGAATTCTGCAGGTAGTTTATTTCCCATCTCCCATCTATCCCATCTAGTGGTTTTATAGTTTTATTATCTTGAAGGAGAAATTTGCATTTCCACGCAGTCATGCCGGCCACATAACCTGGAGATGTCTATGGACAACGGCGGCTCTTCGGCTTAGAAATGGAGATGAGCACCAACCCCCAGAGTCGGTCATGACTGGACTTAACGTCAGGGGAAACCTTTACCTTTACCTTTACTAGCATTTGTGCAAGAGAGAGTTGATATATCTTATAGCAATTGTGCAATTTAATGGTGCAAGATATAGATCAGAAATGTGTTGTCGAAGGCTTTCATGGCCGGAATCGCTGGGTTGCTGTAAGTTTTCTGGGCTGTATGGCCATGTTCCAGAAGCATTCTCTTCTGACATTTTGTCCACATCTATGGCAGACACCCTCCGATGTTGAGGAGTCTGTTGGAAACTAAACTAACTAAAGATCAGAAATTACTTAACAGTTTTAATGTTTTCTTTGTTTAGTATATGCTTTATTACTGTGTGTGGCCTTGTTTTTCTCCTGTTTGTTGCAGTTATTTCTTTTAAAGTTATCAACATTGTTTCTAATAATATATACAGATGACAGCTTGAATATTTCCACTAGCCTATTTTCCACACCCCTGTGGATGGAACTATGTCTCTTTTGAGTTAAATGGGATGCATCTATACGGTAGAATTAGTGCAGACTGACACTAGAGACTTCATCACATTAAGGCAATGAAATGGATGAAAATGTTTTGCTCAGTAGAGCTCAGTAGAGTTTCATTTTTTTATTAAACAGATGAATTTCTTACCTTCACCACACATGCATGCAACTTAGTATGTTCTCCGCAGTCTTTGAGTAAATTTCTCACCACATTAGAAATCTGAGGCCCTGCCCACCATCCTTCCCCCTGCATTATTTGCTAAAAGAAATCCTCCTCTCCTTGAAATCTCAGCCACACTCTGTATTAACGTGAGAGCTGAGAAGTTTCTGAGCATACCCAGTTTGTCCCTTTGGGATGCTGCCTAAAAGAGAGAAGGAAAGGAAAGGAAAGGAAAGGAAAGGAAAGGAAAGGAAAGGAAAGGAAAGGAAAGGAAAGGAAAGGAAAGGAAAGGAAAGGAAAGGAAGAGGGAAAAACTCTGCAACTTAGTTGTATATGCTCTGGGAACAAAGTATTATACACTATATAATACTTTCAAAATCATATACAAACAAATTACTAGAAGATACTTGCATCATAGTGTAATTATGGCCAGGCTTTGAAGCTGCAAGGCTATTCAATGCCAATCAAGGTGTCCAGTTGTAACATTTCATCTTGCCTCTGATAATAATGAGATAATGCTTCTGGAACATTGCTCAGACAGCTCTGAAAGGCACTGGAGTTTAATTGAACTCAGTGGCCTTATTTCCAAGGAATTTTATCTTGAAGTGACATTATCTAGGGCTCCATCAGCAGCTGGATCCCAAAGATTTGGATACTTGGACCATTGCAGAATTGCAGCCAGGCTTTGAAACTGCAAGGCTATTCAATGCTAACCAAGGTGGCCAGTTGCTAAATTCTCACTTGCCTCTGATAATAATGAGATAATGCTTCTGGAACATGGCCAAACAGCCCTGAAAGAGTTTAGAGTTTAATTGAATTCAGTGGGCCTTATTTCCAAGGAATTTTATCTTGATGTTACAATTGCAACGATCCCACTTGCCTTTGAGGATGCCTGTCACAGATGTGGGCGAAATGAAATCCAGCTTCTGAATCTGAAGTGGTTTAATGGCCATTACTCAATGCTATGGAATCCTGAGAGTTGAAGTTTCATGCAATATCATCAGAGACTAAAGGCCCAGTAAAACTACAGCTTCCATAATTCCATAGCAGTGAGCCATGCCAGTTAAAGTGTTGTCAAATTGCATCAATTCTACAGTGTAGATGCACCCTACGTTTGTGATGAAATCCATATTTGTCTTATTATATGCCAGAATCACAGGCTGAATAGAATGATTAACAAACAATGTTAATGCTTGTGGCATCTGTAGTGTTTGCTGAACCACAAATCTTCCTGTCTGCTCTTATGGACTCGAATATCTAAAACATCTTGCGAAATCCTGAAGGTCAGGAATGAACAATCTGCCTCTTACCGCCATGTCCTTGAGCAACACAGTGCTTCAGCCTTTCATCTCTGAAACCATCAGAAGGCATGTTTTATGGATTGCCAATTATTATTTTTACATAATCTTGCATGCCAGCCAAGATTAAAATGAGTATTCCCCTCTTCCAAATATCAAATCATTTTTCTGTACTGTGCAACTTAAATCCAATTTAATTATTACCCGGCACTTTAATTGAAGTGTCAAATGCATATATCAGTTATAAGGACTTCTCTAGTATTTGTTTTTAAAAGCTGGGATGTGTGACATCTGTTTGGACATTTCCTGCAATATGTGTATCTCTTGTATGTAATGGAAAGCTGGCTACTGGTACAAAAACAAAGAGTTGGAAGCTTCCCAGACACGCTCAGAGGAACACTGTTCTTGGCAAATAATGTCATCTGCATTTTATTTCATTCTCTTTGGGAAAACCAAAGCTTAATGATGGTTAGAATACATGAATCTTTTATTGACCTAGCCTTGGAAGTGCAAGATTCATACAGTGGCTCTTTCCTATAATCATAGTTAAATTCCCAGAGGCAGTCATTTAGGATTCCTCAAGCTGTATTTATGTTATGGCCCTTGTAAATGAGAAACACTTTTATTTCCCTTTGGCACTGAAGAGGAGATGTTAAGCGAAAATAATCATTATACAATTACAGAAGTCCATTCCTCTAACCGAAAAGTATTTTAGTAATTAGAATGCGAAAAAGTATCGACAGAGATGTTCCATGGCTTTATGAACCCAAACTAACAGGCTCACATAGGAGCTGGATTTCAGTTTATTAGCACAACAGGTGCAATCATGCATTTCAGGGTTTAAATTAGAAATGACTCGGATCTGATCAACAGGAGATTGTCAGAATATAGCCCATAGTGAATACCAGTGAAGCTGGAGCTACAAAGAAAGAATGTATGGTTCTTGGGTGCATTACATAAGGCATGTCAAGTAGACTGGTAAAGATGCGCAGCAAACCTGCACAGTACTTTCAACTGATTACTAATTTCTCTCTCTAGCCATAGTAAGTGCCCTACAAGAGGATCCAAAGCTGGTTTGGGGTAGATAGATGTTTGTTTGTTTCTTCTTCTATGACATATTTGAAATTTGAAAACGGCTCCTTGACGATGGGTGAGCGGTATGATATGGCACCAAGATGACTCTCACCAGATTTTGTCAAGTCTACCAAATGACCTGAATATTATTTAGGAGGTATTTGTGCCTGGACTGGCAACTTGTTCCTTTAGGACAAAGATCCCCAAACTAAGGTCCATGGACTGGTTGTTTACCTGGCCCTTGCCCTAAACGTTAGACTTTGGGTCACCCTAAGTCTGAAACAATTTGAAGTCACGAACAACAATAATCCCAATAAACTTGACTATATCAGCAGCCAAAAGCAGGACCATACTTCTCATTGAAATACTGGTTAGTTTATGTTAAAATTGTTCTACATTAAAAAAAACAGTGTTGTTCTTTTATGGATATCTTGCACTACAAATAAGGTATGTGCAGTGTGCATCCCTCTTGATGGATTGTCACCTTGCTCAATCTGAAGACCTGAAGACCTCAATGGCGGATCAGGCACAGGGGCGGCTCAAGCTATAAGCAAACTACACATTTGCGGAAGGCGCAATCCTCTAGGGGGTGCAGTTGCGGCACATCTGCTTCAGCAGAGAGAGGCATAATTAGGCATAATGTATAAAAACTCACAAAATTATCCATGCAGAAACCCAAAAAATATTTTAAAAGACCTTCCAAATGAAACCCGAGTATTATCTACGTGGAATAATTGACTCAGAAACAGATTTTAACCCAAATAAGGATATTTTATTCACATATATAAATACAGCTGCAAGGTTAACGTTTGCAAAACAATGGAAAACACAAGTAATACCTACAAAGGAACAATGATGAAAGACAATCTGTAAAAAAGATAGATTGGAAACAATTTAAAGAATACATGAAAAATATAAAGTTGAAGATAAAAAAAGAGTGGGCACCCAAGACTAAGGATGAAGAAAACAACCAGTACAACAAGAAATATAGACTAAGATTTGAAACAATCCTGTGAGGAAGAGGATGGAAGACCCAAGAATCTTTTTACCCCGTTTAGACCTATCCTTTTCCCTACTCCTCCCTTCCCCACTCTAACTCTCCCAACCTTCCCTCCCCAGTTCCCCACCCCTTCTTACTTTTTCTACCTTTCACTAATTGTCACGTTCCTCTCGGTTTTTTTTCCCTCCTCCTCTCCCCCCTTTTTTTCTTCCCTTTCCCCTTTCTCCCCTTCTTCCTTCTTCTTGACCGGAATTTGAGCAAAAACACACTGGGATTGAATCCTCGCTCTCAGTTTCATAGATCTTTCTTCTTGTTCTTAATTCAGATTTCAGTACTTTCCTCTCATGGCGTAGGACATACTTCATGTATTTGTTGATCTTGTGGGTGCTTTTCACCAACTGTTCAAATATTTTTGTATGATCCTGGGTCCATTCATTTTTCACTTCTAAAGCTGCTGGTGTCTTGGTCATGGCCTGACTGGGCTGGGAAAAAATGACAAAACAAGATCACTGTATTAAGGGGAAAAAATAAATGGAAGTTTATCAAAATGGCCATTTTGTTTTACTCTCCCAATCTTTGTGTCTCTTAACAGAAGCTTGATGTGTAGATAGTAAGCACAGAAAGCGCAGACTAAAGTGATATTTTCTCAAAGTGTCAGTCTGCTGTTAAATACAGGGAGGAGATCTGTAAAAAGTGCTGCTACCTTTTTGTTAGGTTCTTCTTGCAGGCGTAGAGAACAATGCAAATACGTTTTCATTAGAAATATGCAAATACAGTAGAGTTTCACTTATCCAACGTAAACGGGCCGGCAGAACGTTGGATAAGCAAATATGTTGGATAATAAGGAGAGATTAAGGAAAAGCCTATTAAACATCAAATTAGGTTATGATTTTACAAATTAAGCACCAAAACATCATGTTATACAACAAATTTGACAGAAAAGGTAGTTCGATACACAGTAATGCTATGTAGTAATTACTGTATTTACAAATTTAGCACCAAAATATCACGATGTATTGAAAACATTGACTACAAAAATGCGTTGGATTATCCAGAACATTGGAGAAGCAAGTGTTGGATAAGTGAGACTCTACTGTAAAATAAAATATGTGAGACACTCAAATGGGTGGACCATACCGTTCATTGTATAATGCATACATATAAATCTTAGCGTAATGTTTTGCATGTGTTTCAGTGAAATGTAGAGTATAGATATACCAATAACTGTGATGAGTAGCACTGCACTACTAATAAACAACTTCACTAGGGTCCTTTCTGAAATGTCTAAGCCAAAAATACTACAGACATTAGATGGCTCTCTCTTCAACAGTTGCTCTCCTTCTTGTGATGGCAGATCGAAGCCAGTTGCTGCCCTGGCTGGTTTTTCATAACTGAGAACATTCTGCAGGAAGACTACAGTCCCCAAGAGAAGCATATAAGAGCAGCCTCCAAGAATCATCCTTACTGTCTGGTAGTCAACCAGAAGTACTTGTGTTAGAGAAGCTTCAATATGAGAACATCAGGCATGGAGAACATCAGGCATGAGGTCATAAAGGTCTCCATAGAAGTAGTCTATGATGTCACTAATACATCAAGGGAGCAGCCCAAGAGAGAAAGAGATAAAATTCTTGCACATATTTACATATTGCTACTCATAAATGGCAAACAGTTTGGGAAAGTATGTTGATTGATATCCTACAAATCATGTTTTTTCGAAAAAAGGCTTTCATGAGATACCGTATGTTGTGCTTCGATAGTAAAGGTAAAGGTTTTCCCCTGACATTAAGTCTAGTTATGTCTGACTCTGGGGGTTGGTGCTCATCTCAATTTCTAAGTGGAAGAGCCAGCATTGTCCGTAGACATCTTCAAGGTCATGGGACTGAATTGAGAGCTGTTGCTTTCCCACTGGAGCGGTACCTATTGATTTACTCACATTTGCAGGTTTTTGAACTGCTAGGTTGGCAGAAGCTGGGGCTAACAGTGGGAGCTCACCCCACTCCCCGGATTTGAACTGCCAGTCTTTTAGTCAGCAAGTTCAGCAGCTCAGCGGTTTAATCTGCTGCACCACAGGGGGCTCCTACGTGCTTCCATAGATTTCATTATTACAATTTCTGCATCCTTTTCTCTCATAAGGGATTGGTTAATCGCCAATTGGCTAATCACACTGAGCTACTGTGTCACGAAACGATGCATGTCTAAATGATGCATGAAATGTTTGGAAAGATCTGATTTAGAAGATATTAATAATAATAATAATAATAATAATAATAATAATAATAATAACAACAACAACTTTATTTTTATACCCCACCTCCATCTCCCCGAAGGGACTCGGGGAGGCTTACATGGGGCCAAGCCCAAGTGGTTACACACATAGTAATAAAACACATCAATATAAAAACAGGTCAATAAACATAATAAAATCACATTGAAATAAAACATGGTTTGATTAAAAAAAACTGAGAAAGTTCATAAAAAATGAATGGGGCCGGAGAAAGTGCATACAGTGAGGAATGTAAACTAGAGAAAGAAGCAAGTTACCCGGGACTATTATTATTGGTAAGGGGCTTGGGATGAGGTAAACATAGGAACTATTTCCAAATAAAGGAGTAGAATAAAGTGCAACAGATATGTTATTGATCACCAGGACGAACCCTAACATGAGGGCAAGGATCATTCACCAAAGGCCTGTTGGAAGAGCCAAGTTTCAGCCAGCTTTTCAAACTGCTCCTGGTGATCTCTCCTTGCCCAACTCTCCCAACTAACTGGGCCATGGCAGTTATAGTGGTGTCAGACTGGGATCACCGGCAGAGCCGGCCCTAGGTATTTTTCAAGTGTAGGCGAACAGAAGTTTGCCCCCTCCAACCAATCACTGAAAAATAAAAGCGTTGGATAAGCGAAAATGTTGGATAATAAGGAGGGATTAAGGGAAAGCCTATTAAACATCAAATTACATTAAGATTTTACAAACTAAGCACCAAAACATCATGTTTTACAACAAATCAACAGAAAAAGCAGTCTCGACTGCGCCCCCGTATGTTTTGCGCCACAGGCGACTGCCTAATTCGCCTCATTGTTGGACCGCCTCTGATCACTGGGCTGCTGTGAGTTTTCCGGGATGTATGGCCCATGTCCCAAAAGCATTCTCTCCTGACTTTTCGCCCGCATCTATGGCAGGCATCCTCAGAGGTTGGAAACTAATCAAGTGGGGTTTATATATCTGCGGAAGGTCCAGGGTGGGAGAAAGAAAGAACTCATGTCTGTTGGAGGCAGGTGTGAATGTTTCAGTTGCCCATCTTGATTAACATTGAATAGACTTTCAGCTTCAAAGCTTGGCTGCTTCCTGCCTGGGGGAATCCTTTGTTGAGATGCTTTATTATTATTATTATTATTATTATTATTATTATTATTATTATTATTATTATGCCTTGCTCCCGGAAAGGTTCCTCTGCCTATACATGCAGGGGCCCCTGGTGATGGCGCAGTGTGTTAAAGTGCTGAGTTGCTGAACTTGCAGACCGAAAGGTCCCAGGTTCAAATCCCGGAAGCGGAATGAGCGCCCGCTGTTAGCCCCAGCTCCTGCCAACCTAGCAGTTTGAAATCATGCAAATGCGAGTAGATAAATAGGTACCGCTCCAGTGGGAAGGTAACGGCACTACATGCAGTCATGCCGGCCACATGACCTTGGAGGTGTCTTCGGACAACGCCGGCTCTTCAGCTTAGAAATGGAAATGAGCACCAACCCCCAGAGTCGGTCACACACACAAACACACACACATATTACACCCCACATATATATTCTATTCACCTCTACCGTCTGCCTTTTATTTTTCAGTGATTGGGGTTTTTTTTTGGTGGGGTGGCGCCAAAAATACTGCTTGCTTACACTTGAAAATTACCTAGGGCCAGCCCTGATCAGGCGGAAGACAACATAGCACATGTTGCAATGGCTGTGATGGCAGAAGAAGGCTTCAACAGATTGAAAAGCCACCATCATCATGTTAACCATGCCACTGGTTGGTACCCTCACTCTGTTAAGATTGTGTGTTGATCGGCTATGCACTGACCTACATACACAGGTGTCTTCCAAGAAAAATAAAATCATTGGAAGGCAATCATACTCGGACAATGAGGAAACGCCTAGAGCAAGTGTGCATAGGAATTCATTTGTGTTTTTTTCGGACTATAGTCCAGGCCTCTAACAGCCTAAGGGAACATGAACCAGCCCTCTGTGTAAAAAGCTTGAGGACCCCTGGTTTAGTAGATGGATGAAGAATGGTGGTAGACTTGTGTCCTGCAGGCTTTACCACATTTCAGGGTTTACAATAGCTTTGAATATTATTTCATTAAAAGGCGGAGTGCTCAAATGCTTTGCTTCCCACTGAGCCTTCCTCATTCCTCAGTGACTTTAGATTTGCGAAATTCACAGCACACTTTTCTGTTTAAAATCAGTTTAGCTTTGGAGTCACGAAAGTTCTGGTTCTTCATCCATCCTATTGGCTTACACATAAAGCTCTGTTTTATAAAATACTGCCAGCTAACCGAACTGAGAAGGTGACCTAGTAATTTAAGACAAACTATACGTAGTGGAATCAGTGCTCTTTTTTCTTTCAAAGCAAACTCCCCCCCCCCCCCCCGCCACTTCTGACAACTGTATGTTCACCTCTACTGATCTAGGAAATCTGTTCTTCCTCTCTTTGCTTCCTCCTTTCAATATGTGAAATGATGGATATTTGTTCCACAGTTGTCGTACTGTTTTACCAAACTCCTTGGTAATGATCCAAATTGCTGACTACTTTATTTGCTTATTTATTGTATTTCTTTGGCTTAATTTATTGTTTTGTTGTTCTTATTGTTTTTAATTCTAAACTTCTCCTTATACTGACACATTTCAGGCCAACATGCAGTGATAAAAGTGTGTGTGTGTCTCTGTGTGTGCACTTTAAAGTTACTTGATGTCTTATAGTGACCCCATGAAGCTGAATAAAAGTAATGATAACAATCCAATGGATGCCAATGAAAATATTTTTCTCATTATAAATAGCAGTTTGGGATGGATGGGGTCTATTTCCCATTGTTGCAAATCATGCTAGTATTTGGGTATACCAGTTTCAGGAATCCTGCAAGGCTGAATCTATCTACCACCGGAAATCTACCCTCACATTTCCTGCCACTGTCATTGCCATTTCTAATGCCACCACAAAAACAAAAAGCCCAAGTGGTGAAACATGGGATGTAGGTTTCACTGGCCCTATTTTACAACAGAATAGTGTTCCTATTCTGCCCAAAGCAAGCTGTTGGAAAACAAGATGTTTTCTTCCAGAAAAGTTCTTGGTTGCAGCAGCAACATGAGTGAATGTGTGCAGAATTGGTGATAAGTTGATACAAGGCCTCCAATCTGTGCATTATGCAGCCTTGATTTACAGTGCTTCCAGCATTCATGATTCTACATCAATAATAGAGAGCAATATTCTGTTTCTTTCCAGCATATCTGAAGGGGCACGGAAAGAACCAAAGGAATGCATACTATATTGAAATGATAGATCTTTGCATGGTAAGAAAATCAAAGACAGAGCTTTTTGTGTGTGTGTCAGGAGCGACTTGAGAAACTGCAAGTCGCTTCTGGTGTGAGAGAATTGGCTGTCTGCGAGGACATTGCCCAGGGGACGCCCGGATGTTTTGATGTTTTTTACCATCCTTGTGGGAGGCTTCTCTCATGTCCCTGCATGGAGCTGGAGCTGATAGAGGGAGCTCATCCGCACTCTCCCCGGGTGGGATTCGAACCTGGCAGCCTTCAGGTCAGCAACCCAACCTTCAAGTTACAAGGCTTTAATCCACTACGCCACCGGGGACTCCTAAAGACAGAGCTAAAGGAATGCATTTACCTTGGATTTTATAAAGGAAACCTATACCATATTTACAATATTAGTTTATTTACAAACATACAGCTTGTGCATAATGGAAGCATATAGTCACTTAAGGAAGGTAACACAACTGCTGATATTGTGTGAGATGTTTAAGGAGTACCTGTTGACCACAAGTGACCTAATTTTAGTCCTGCTAAAAACTCCTACCACTTTGTTTTTACCTTTAATCAAATTCCAGCTACAAAGCACTTCTAGCTGCCCTTTTCTGTCTCTGGTAACACATCACTTTGGATGGATAGGAGATGAAGTACTGATGAGGTGAATGATAAATTATGACCACCTAAAAGATAATAGGAGATAGTACTTTGTATTTAGTCAGTGGAGCTGCAGCAGTATGGGAGTCATCATCTCATGATACAGCACTCCAGTTAGTAACCTGGCTACAGATCTCTGCACCAGTTGCAGCTTCCAGAGTATCTTAGAAGGCAGCCCCATGTAGAGAGTGTTGCAGTAGTCCAAATGGGAAGTAACCAAAGTGTGGACTACCATGGCCAGATCTGGTGTCTCAAGATATGGGTGCAGATGGTGTGCAAGTTTTAATTGTACAAAGGTGCTCCTGGGCACTGCTGACAACTGGGATTCCAGGGTCAGTGATGAGTCCAGGATTATCCCTAGATTGCGAACCTGTGTTTTTAAGGGGTGTTTTCTGCTGCTTCAATGATTAGGAAGCAGGGAAACGTGGAGGGAACCGTCTTACTCGGTTCTCTCTTGTTGAGGTCCATCTTATCCCATGTCCTTTCCCATTCAGATAACGATCAGGGTGTGAAACAAATATTTATATATCTAATTAATTAATATGACACCTTTCTCCCAGAGTGGGACCCAAGGCAATGCATCCTCATGCAAATTGGCACCTCTAGGTGTATTAGGTTTGATCCCCATCATGCCCAATTTCAGGTCCATTTAGCTGTTGACTAGAGATTATTAGAGTTGTAGTCCAACACATCTTAGAGGATGCCATATTGGGAAAGGATGAAGCAGTGAGCCTTCAAAAATGTCCGATGGCAAGAACATTTCTACAGAAATTTAAAAAGCATTCTAAGCATCCACAAAGGTGAGAAAGGAAGGCAAAACTAAGATGGCAACAGCTCCCTAATTTATCTGTAATAGGTCCCATATCCCTTTCATGGACAAGAACTATTGTATCAAAGCATTTACTTTCTGCAGCAACCAGGAACTGCCCTATAGTAAC
This sequence comes from Anolis carolinensis, assembly GCF_035594765.1. Classification (NCBI taxonomy): domain Eukaryota; kingdom Metazoa; phylum Chordata; class Lepidosauria; order Squamata; family Anolidae; genus Anolis; species Anolis carolinensis. The sequence goes on from NC_085846.1 coordinate 85,622,046, forward strand.
TGATAACAGGAATGAACTGTGGCTCTTAACATGAAATAGTAGTGTATTTTTGTACTGTATTTAGATTTGTTGCCCGCAGCCCACTGAATACAGATATATCCCTCAAGGTTGAAGGAACTTACCATTCTAAAGAAGAGACGTTCAAGGGTATAAGGAAGTTTAGCCGTCTCCAAGGGCAATCTGCATTGCACATCGTCTCCTTTTTCATTTCCTCCCCACCCCACGTGTAGGGTTCAATAAAAACGATCATCCTGCATTTGATTGAATAAGAAGCTGACACGGGCACATTCCGTTTGAAAAACAATCCTTCCCTAAGTAGCCATTTCTCATCTCTTGCCTTGAGTAAAAGAGATCATATGAAAGATTGGTGATTAGTTTCCTGTTCTCTTGACCACATTTTCCTTTTTACTGGACACCAGGGGCCTTTTCTTTCTCCCTGAATTCTTTCAGGGCCACAGTTTAGTACATCAAACATAGAACGCCACAGCCTCAATTGCATTACTTCTAAATGAAGAAAAGCAATGATGCTCGTATGTCAAATTTGTTTCAGACACAGAACCTGGCAACATTTAATGGAGAGTGAGTTATATAATGAAGAATAACTCCCCACCCATCGATCTCATGATCTTTTGGATAATGATTTGCAAAATGAATATTTTTATGGCATCAAATTCAGTATTTCTGTGTCTCCTGCTAGCATTTCAGCAGCACCAATGAACTGGAAAATGATGTGCGTATGAGAGATAGAGGAGAGAAAATAATGCCATGTCAGACTTGGCTTTTCTCAAATATTTCTGCAGTTGCATATGAATGCTGGTGTGGTTAGACTTTTACATTGATACTACGGTAGCTATTCTTCACTTAATTTATTATACTCTTGTTGAATGGGAAAAAATATATAAATACCTTCTTCTTTTGGGTCTTGAACATATAGTATAGGTTAGGTAAAGGTTTTCCTCTGACATTAAGTCTAGTTGTGTCTGACTCTGGGGGTTGGTGCTCATCTCCATTTCTAAGCCGAAGAGCCAGCGTTGTCCGTATACACTTCCAATGTCATGTGGCCGGCATGCCTGCATGGAGCACCGTTACCTTCCTGCCGGAGCGGTACCTATTAATCTACTCCACATAGGCATGTTTTTGAACTGCTAGGTTGGTAGAAGCTGGGGCTAACAGCAGGAGCTCACTCTGCTCCCCAGATTCGAACAGCCAACCTTTTGGTCAGCAAGTTCAGCAGCTCAGTAGTTTAACCCTCTGTGCCACCGAGGGCTGCATATATACAATATCTTTTTCTATTTTTATCCTATCTTGCTTCTATGGTGGAATGAAAAGTGGCATTCTCATCAGTCATAGGCAAATCCCAGACCTACTTCATATCAGCTAGCTCTCTGAGTATTTCTGCATTATGCAGTTATTTCAGTTTAATGCTGAAATATTAATACCACTTTAACTGCCATTGCTCTAGTCAACAGAATCTTGGGATTTGCAATCTGGTGATGTAGGCGACATCTACACTGCCATATAATCCAGTTTGAACTGCATTATAATGATTGGTGTATACTTATATAATGTATAATGCATTGAGCTTAATTGTATGAGTATATATTACTGTATAATTCAGTTCAATGCAGTTAACCTGCATTCTGAAGCTCGATTATATGGCAGTGTAAATGGAGCCCCATTTAGATTACCATGCTAGCAAGCTCCAGTGAACTCTCCTAAAATGTTTCTAGGGGGGAAAAACAGCATAAATACTTTCTGGCAGATAATCCACAACACACCATAATAACAGTCTGGCAGTATTTACCATCAGACCATGTGACATTATAATTTAAGGTTGTGGTTTGACTTGAACTATAATATGGATGTATGTAATATGTGTTAAAGTGCTGAGCTGCTGAACTTGCAGACTGAAAAGTCCCATGTTCAAATCCGGGAAGCGGAGTGAGCACCCGGTGTTAGCTCCAGCTTCTGCCAACCTAGCAGTTCGAAAACATGCAAATGTGAGTAGATCAATAGGTACCACTCTGGCAGGAAGGTAACAGCATTCCATGCAGTCATGCCGGCCACATGACCTTGGAGGTGTCTATGGACAACGCCGGCTCTTCGGCTTAGAAATGGAGATGAACACCAACCCCCAGAGTCGGACACAACTGGACTTAACATCGGGGAACGTTTATCTTTTTACCTTTAATATGTATAGCTGTCATAAAAAGAGGAAAAACAACTTTTAATCATGAGGACCATGGATCCAAAACATTATTGAAATATTCAGTTAAACAAACATACTACCACCACCACCCTACATGCACTACTACTACCACTACCACCACCACAATCCTCCATCATCATCATAACCTCCATGATTCTCAACATAAATAATATTGTCTGTTAAAATTATGTCTTAGAGAATGATAGTATTCCTGCAATATAGTAGGAAGATTAATAAGCAGTACACAGTTTCCATTCATTTCATGACATTTTGAACAAAGTTTGATCCATTGAAGATTGCTCTAGATTCTATAGAGAAGAAAAAAGGGAAATGCTATCACAGTGCTAGAACAAACACTTATTGTTTTTGTTTGTCTCACAGAGTTATTTGATTCACATTATCTGTGTGTGCCTGAAAGCTAAATGTCTTTCCTATGTTTCATAACAGCTCCACAGTAGTCGTATTAAATGTATACATTTGTTTTCTGTTCATGAAAACATGAAGATCAAGTGTAGTATATATTACATTATTAGAGATATATAGGATGGATCTCTAGTTACTGGTTTCCTTAATATAAGAACTAGAGCTTAGATTTTTGACAGCAGATGTTTGTACTTCTATACAGAAGTGTAAGACTGTTAATAAAATGCTGGAGCAGTGGGAATATTTAGGATAAACGAATTATGTAAAACAAATTGACATGGTCATTGAAAATCAGCCTGACTTGGCAGTTGGTCAAATGGCATCCATCTGTTAAGGAATAGCTTGGTATTCACATGCAAGAAAGAAAGACGATGGCTAAGGCTTGCACTAAAGTACATGTAGATAGACTGCCTGAGATATTGTATTATTGGTCCATCTTTTCTTTAAACATTTATGTAGAGAAAATGCAAAAATGGAAAAGTTTGTAAAGAGGGAAACAAACCATTTACTGATTTAATAGTTTGAGTGCTTCTACACATTTTAGCCCTTCTGCTCGTTTATACTTTTATTCTTGCACTGGTTTTATATTTTAATGCAATCTTCCTCATTTCCAAGTATTATAGTTTTTTCTAGTACGTCATCTCTTCTCATGATATGGCCAAAGTAGGAAAGTCCCAGTTGAATCTTCTTGGCTTCCAAAGCTCGGTTTCCTCTAGGACCCATTTATTTGGCTATTTATTTATATATTTACTATATTTTCACCCCACTCTCTTCACCCCGAAGGAGACTCAGAGCAGCTTCCAAGTTAGCAATATTCAAGTTGGCTTCTGGAATGAACTTTGTGTATTCCAAGTAGACTGGAATCTACTGAGTCCTAATCTTTTTTATACTGGTTTTAAACCACTTCATTGGATGTGTTGCAATAGCAGATTCCCAGATTAGTTTAGTGTTTACACCTTATTTTATGTTTTTTGACACTACTGACACTTTCTTTGGCCCAGTTCCTTTTAGGAGCCAACCCAGGATTTTATCGAAGTATGTTTATTTTATGTGACCTTATTAGTTTTATGATTTATTTTATTGTTGATTGGTTTTATTGTTGTATTTTTATATTGTCTGTTTAGCCTGGGCTTGGCCCCATTTAAGCCAATGGGGCTGGGTATAAAAATAAAATAATAATAATTATTATTATTATTATTATTATTATTATTATTATATTAAATGTTTATTTTACTTAAGTGATATTTGTCTTTACTGTTCTAATATAGCACAAATCCTATCATACTACGTATTTTTGACATTAATATTAAAATTTGAAATATATACAGAAAGTCTTTAGCAGTCCACAGTTTTTGTAGAACTCTCTTCTGGCACATCCTCAAGTGAGTTGCCTTACTTCCTATCAGCCAGAGGCGGTTCAACCACCAGTCCAACTAGGCAGTTGCCTGTGGCACCATCTTGTTGGGGGCACCATCGAGGCAACTCCTGTCTCTTGCAGCCTGCCTCCGCAAGGTACTGAACTGCTTTTTCTATTGATTTGTTGCAAAACATGATGTTTTAGTACTTAATTTGTAAAAATCTTAATGTAATTTTATGTTTAATAGGCTTTTCTTTAATCCCTCCTTATTATCAAACATTTTCGCTTATCCAACGCTTTTATTTTTCAGTGATTGGTTTGGGGGGGGGGGGGGGGGGCTCTAAAATTCTGTTCACCTACACTTGAAAAATACCTAGGGCTGGCTCTGCTATCAGCTTTCTTCACTTTCCAGCTTTCACAACCATACATAGATTTCGGAATTATGATGGCATGGACCATCCTAACTTTAGTGTTCAATGGAATTGTCTTTACACTTCAAGATCTTGTCTACTTCCTTCATAGCTGTCCTTTCAGGTACTGGTCTTCTTCTGATTTATTGACTGTAGTCTCCAGTCTGATTAATGATGAATGAGGAATTTCAGGAGATGGCCCTCTACTACACCTGAAATTGATGGACACCCCTATCATTTTCAGCATTCTAATGTGAAAAGAAGCAGTAATGAATAACATCTCTGGTAGAAGTTTAAATGAGCAACTGATCACATGACTTATCGAGGGCAGTTATACATTTCATGGCAGTTATTGTGAGTTCTTGTTACTTGTAACAGTTCATTCTATTTGGCTTTCAGTGCTCTTCCTGCTCATGGATTTGTTTGTATTCATGACTACTGGACAGGCTTACATGTTACTACACCTTTTTGTCTTTCTCTTTCTGTTGTCTGAGACCATGCTATAACACCATCCTTTATCCTTGGTTTGCTCATGGATGACTTTTGACTGGTGTGATTCACCTGTAACTGTTTTTCTTCATCTCTTTTGCCACTTGCTGCTGCTAGGCGTAGGATACTTGTTCCATTGCTTTTGTACCTAGATTTTTCCTGAATGTTGTCAATTATCCCAGTTTGATTAAAGCCACTAAAGCAGTTGTTGAATGGTGAGTCCTTATGTATATAGACCCCACTGACCCAACCTATCAGCTCTAGTTAGGACTATAATAGCATTCAAGCTATAATATTTATTTATATTTCTCCTGTTCACATCAAGATTGCTTCCAAGAAAATGTCAATTAAATTGTTTACTAGTATTTAAAAGGTCCAAGTTATAAATCACAGAATTAATCAGCAATTACGGGCAAAGGAGACCATACTAAAGGTCTTGTTATAAAACACAGCGAGAACATAAAGCAAAGGACAAATGGGCCTACTTAAGCTCTAAAAAGCTGGTCAAATATAAAACTACATAAAATGAGAAGCAATTTGTTCTGTAAGCAGTGTGAATGCTTCCACCTGTGTGAATTCAGTTCAATTCCCAGTTTCTCTAAAAATGCGCTGAATGACGTTCAAGAAAACAGTAGCTGCGTGGGGTTGTTTCTGATGTTAACCTTTTTAAAATAGAGGAATGTTGTTGGAATAATTCCCTTGGAAGCATACAAGCACAGAAGAAAAATAATTGCCATCCACAAAATATGTTTCATCGGAGGATGTAGGAGCTGATTTTAGATTCTACACAATCCATATATCCAGGTGTGATTTAATGAGAATCATTTCAAAACAAAATAGCTTTCATAAGATTGTTTGCTTGTTAGATCAGTCTAAGAGTCCAGTTAATCTAGCATATTATTTTCGACAGTAGAAACTGGATGAAACCAAGAGGTTCATAAGCATTAGCCTAAATGCTAGACATTTAAAAGACATTTGAATGATTAAGACTTTAATCGTGTGTACGTTTAACTGAGAGCATAGTCAATGGTGCATTGTTTTTTCTAAATAGAAATGTCCAGGAATATTTCTGGATGCTTTAGATTTGTGAAATTTCTGGTGTGGAGCTCTTTTCTATTGGTAGTATCCAAACATTGCTTCCACTCATTCTGTGTTATATTGAATTTTATATTTTTATGTTTTTATTTCTGCATTAAATTATTTCCCACATTAATTGCAAAACACCCGAACACAGTTGGCTCTCCATATCCATGGATTCTGCATCCGTGAATTCAATCATTTGTGACTTGAAAATATTTCCCTAAAAATAAAAAAAGTATTTTTAAAAAGCCAAAAGCAAACCTTGATATATATATAATGTGACTTGAGCATCCATTTTTTTTGTATTCACAATAGGTCCTTGAACCAAACCTTGACAGTTACCAAGGATTCACTATATCTTAATTATTGCCAGACTGTAATTGTTATAAATAAGAGAATGCATGAATTATTTTCCCTTTTATTTATTTACTATGCAGAAGTATACTGCTTTGGAATATAGAAGCTCTTTTTAACCATCATGGCTCATAGTGAGTGATAGACATACTTTTCATGAATTTATTTAATCTCATTTGCATTTGAGAGGGACCAGCTTTGTTCTCTTGTCTATAAAGCACAGTCAGGAGAAAGAAGGAAATGCATATTTATGGTATTTGTTTGTGACAATTCTTTATACTTTCTGTTTCAAGGGAGAAATCATTCAAGCAGGCATACTAGTAAGATAAAGTGCAATGCATTAATACAAACAGTATTAAAAACACCAGCTCAAAAGGATCTGCTCATAGCCCAGTTAGCAGCAGAAACATAGTAGGGAAGAACAATACTTATTTACTTAGGTGATCCCTCGTTGTCTGAGTATGATGGCCTTCCAAGTGTAGTGTCTTGGTGGTGGGTACGCAGGTGATTGTAGAGCCCTATTCTTGACTCGCATATTCTTCCTCTGTGAGGGCATTGGTTTCCAGGTGGAAGGTGGTCCTGGTCAGGGTTGGCTTGATGTGCCTTCCTCTTGTCATGTTTCTTCCTTTCACCCTCCATTTGTGCCTCTTCAAGTTCCATAGCACTGCTGGTTACAGCTGACCTCTAGTTAGAGTGCTCAAGGGCCAGGGCTTCCCAGTTCTCGGTGTCTATGCCACAGTTTTTAAGGTTAGCTTTAAGCCCATCTTTAAATCTCTTTTCCTGTCCACCAACATTTCATTTTCTATTCTCAAGTTGGGAGCATAGTAACTGCTTTGGGAGATGGTGATCAGGCATTCAGACAACGTGGTCAATCCAGCGGAGTTGATGGCGTAGGAGCATTGCTTTAATGCTAGTGGCCTTTGCTTCTTCCAACACATTGACATTTGTCTGTTTGTCTTCCCAAAAGATTTGCAAGTTTTTTGGAGGCAACGCTGTTGGAAACGTTCCTGGAACTGAGTGTTACGTCAATACACAGTCTACGTTTCACAGGCATATAACAGGGTTGGGAGGACAATAGCTTTATAAACAAGCACCTTGCTTTCTCTATGGATGTTCTGATCCTTAAACAGTCTCTCTCTGCTTCATTCGGAAAAATGCTGTACTCACAGAACTCAGACGGTGTTTTATTTCAGTACAATAAACAGTACAATAAGGATATACATCTTCATATTTTTCATTGTCACCTGGTAGGGTGAATAGCTTCCATAGTATTCTTTCTGTTGCAGAAGAAAATAATGATTTCTGCATAATTATTGAGAAGTATTTGTACTTTGCAAAGCTTTTCATGGTATCATTTTACACAGAAATGCCAGTAGTTTTTCTACACTGAAAATGTAGATTTTTTAAATAGAGAAAATGTGTTTTCTGCTCATAATTTTCCCTTTTTGGGGGGGGGGGGGAGAGAGAGAGAGTTGTCCAGAAAACTTTTTTGTATTGTATTTGTATGCAGCTACCCACAACACTTTTCAAAATGCCAAGAACCTTTGTCACCGTCCTGTTTCTTTGCGACAGGAGCTTTTTAGCATCAGAAAATCCATTCTTTTGCCAGGAAACATTCATTCTATTCCAACAAGAGAACAACGATCTGAGGTGGTCTTTCCATGAACTTTACCTTCCTACCTTTCTCATTTCTTTCAAAATGAATTTTTACAAGCTAGAAATTGAGAGTACCAGCAGCAACTGCCCCAAATTATCTTGACAATATTTTATCAGGGTGTTCTGCTCCAAGCTTTCAGCTTTCAATGTTTTACAGCTATTTGAACAAACAGAACAAGAAGCAGGTTAAAGGTGTCTTCCAAAGGGGTCAAAAGAGGGGAGAAAGACTGAAAGAACAACTGCAGTGATTAATGCAAAGCTGTCTTGGTTCTTCATCTAAAATCAATTTCCTGCTCTGTACTGTAAGAAATATAGTCCCGGCAGGAGGTTAATAAGAGCAAATGGCAAGAATTTACCTCCAATAAGGACTCATGAGATCCTGTAATGTCAACTGGCCCTGTTTTGTCTGTGAGTTGGAAGACATCTTCTCCATTCAAAATAAATGTATACAACAACATCTAATATGTTAAGACTACAAAGTGCCATCTAGCTGGTCTGATAGAAACTGTTCCATAGAATGGCCTCCATAGCACTGGTTTAAAGTACATTCTGAAGAATATGTTTACCTAGAAATCTAGTAAAAATGAATGTTGTTGTGTCTTTATGTTTATTTTCAACCTAAGCTATGTCTATCACAGAGTGTTATTGGCAATATTTGTTCAGAAGGGGTTTGTTGTTGCCTTTCTTCTTGGTTGAGCGGGGATTTGCACTTTGGTCTCCATAGTTGATGTCCAGTGCAGAAGCCATTACATCAAGCTGGCTCTACATCCTGATTAAATGGATGGAAACTGCAAGTTCATTCTTGTTGAATTAGGGAACTCACTGGACCTGATTTGATGAAACACTTTGTCTTCCCCAAATGACTCAATGTTCTTGTACCACATCTTCTCTTCTGTCCAAAGTTTTTTTGGGCTGTATCTGCACTGTAGAATTAATGCAGTTTGCTGTCACTTGAACTGCCATGGCTCAATGCTATGGAATTCTGGAGATCGTAGTTTGATGTGGCACTCTTTGGCAGAGAAGTCTAAAGACCTTGCAAAACTAAAACTCCCATGATTCCATAGCATTTAGGCATGGGAGTTAATGTGGTGTCAAGCTACATTAATTCTACAATGTCAGGCATGGGCAAACTTCAGCTCTCCAGGTGTTTTGGACTTCAGCTCCCACAATTCCTAACAGTCTGTTCAAAACACCTGGAGGGCCGAAGTTTGCCCATGCCTGGTAGATGCACCCCTGGAAGTGGTAGCAGTGGTCATAGGTGAGAGGCCTGTGTATGTGTTCTCCATTCCCAAATAATTGGAATGCTGGAGGAACACTAGTCTTTTAGGGTTATCAGGAAGCATAGGAAGCAATCTGCACTAGCTTTTTAAGCAGAATTGAGCAACTGCATAGGGCTTATTGGTGGCCTGCTGGCAGCAATATAACTTGTGGCTGATTTTCAGTTGAAAATCAAAGGCTATCTGGTGTTTATTGTGGGGACGGGAGAAATCAAACTAGATGAATTCTGACATGTGAGAAGTTAACTTCATATTAATTCACAGACTGTATTCTGAATGTTTGTTTTCTAGCACACCAGAATTTTCTAGTGCTGGATAGAAAGTCTTCAAAAAGAGTAGCGGACTTATTCATAGGCCTGCCATCAATTTCAGAGGTTCTTCATATCAGCCTCTCTTAATTTGTTCTTGGAATTCTGAACCATAGCCCATTAGTTAAAATAATAATAATAATTGTGACATCTCAGGGTTTGAAAACCACAAGGATGCCATGGGTTTTGGCTTGCAGTGATTAGAAATGAGTCACATTCTGACTGAACAGCAGATGCAGCTTAGCTTTTTTATAAAGTCATTTGCTCATGAATCACCTGGGTGTCTTTTTTGCACAATGCATTCTTTGCTTTACTAAGCACACCTGGCTCACTCCTCCTGCTTTCTTTATTAATGATCCACAATTATGAACTAATTTGACGGAGAAGTTAGCTCTATGCACAATTTTCTACTGCATGATTCTCATATATATTTCAGCCCACTCATTTATGTTCTATGATTCTTTGGTAGATTTGTTAGGCATGCGGGTCTTCAGATGAGATGGGACTACAAATGGTAAGAGCTCTACCCAGCATAATCCCTTGATGGATTGTCACCTTGTCGTGGTGAGGGGGCTTGTATGTTCCAATGAGCTTGTGAGTGAAACTGTCACAATCATGTACTCCCAGAAGGATCTCCCAAAGTGGCAAGGTAACAGGGGAGGAACTAAACCAAACACAATCCAAAGACTTCAGTGACAGAGCAGGTGGATGATAACATGGTACATGTTATAACAGCTGTGAAAGCGGAAGAAAGCTGCAACAGATAAGAGGTCACCAGTTGTTGGGTTAACCATGCCATTGGATCAAAACCCTTTTCTGTGAAGACTGGGTGTTGGTCGCTGTGCACCACCTCCACACATAAAATAAATCCATGCACAGGCATTTTCCAAGAAAATGAAAACCAAAAAAGTCCTGTGTAGATTGTCGAGTGGTGATGGGGGCAGGACTGTGAAATCTGGAAGCTCCTAGCTATATACCGGCACATGGGTGGTGGATATGGATTCGGTTAACCTAACTCAAGGACCGAGGCAGTTGAATAATTCAGCAGCTGTATCCATAACTGAGCGGCCCTATTTAGAATCCATCCCATATGGGGAGAGGGCTAGAAAGGTGCCCTATACATAGTCTGCCTCTCTTATATGTATGTCATCACTGCAAAAGACTGTGGATCCAGAATGGAACTCTGCATAGTCATTTATGGACCCACCACCAAGACTCTATACTTGGAAGACAATCTTGCTCGGCCATGAGTGATAACCTGTGATGGTGATGATTCAGCATAACTAATAAAGAGGAATCATAGAATCATAGAATAGTAGAGTTGGAAGAGACCTCATGGGCCATCCAGTCCAATCCAGTTTCCCAAGGAAAGCTGGGAAATGAAATCCAACAACATTTGGAGTGTTCTCCAACACTGGCCCAACTACATGTGATGGAGTCCAGAGTGCTGAAAAAAATCTATTTGGGGCTGCAGCTTCCAGAAACAGGTAAGTGGAATTGTAGCAGTGCTATCCATTTGCAATAAGTGTCAAAATTACAAAATTTCACATACAGTATAAGAAAAACAAATTTAAAAATGACTATCACAGGGCAGACATGCATGGGTAGTAGCACCATAAAGCTATTGGAGATAAGCTGTGAAAGTAATTGCTTCAATACTGTTTTGCTTCCATTTGCTTAAAAAGTGTGGTTGCTGCAAAACAATAGGCTAGTGTGAAAAAGCCTTACAATGGGATATTCATTAACAATTTGGTTTAGTCCATGAATACCTAGACATGTAATGTCTTTCAGTGATTTCCCTGTGGCTATTGCTATATTTTAATAGTTCTTGGGCCACTGCTTATCACAATGTGCCAATTAGTGTGTTTTATTGGAGCAGCAAGCTGAACATGACCAAGGTGTTTCAGAATGTCCCACGTCAAATCTGCTGAAAAACAAAGCAACTTCAATATATTTTCACCCCTAGTCTTCTATGATCATTTCTGTTCTGTTTATAGATTCCATTCCATGCAGTGAGGACTTCAGCAACTGAGCTCATTGGCTTCGATTCTGACAGACAGTTCCTCTCAGAGCCCCAGGCATTCAGCCCATCAGGGTTTGTTAGTCTTTATAGGTCATTATTACAGTTTCCCATATAGCTGTTCAAGAATACGTTAATAGAACCTTTCTCTTCTCTCACACATTCACCTCTTCGCCCTAAATGTAATGCTTTTGTCATTTGAGCATGATCACAACTTGACCTATGTTATGTCCAAGCAATCTGCTTTTCAGTGCAAATACCTCTTTCAGTTCACCAACAAAAACCCTTAGTCTCAGAGAAGAGGTTCACAGAAATCCTTCTTGCGATATATCCTCTTCTGTCATTGTGTTAAGATTTCAACTGTACCAAAGAACTGACAGAGATTTTGAAATCTCTTCTTTTTCTTCGTTCCTTCAACAAGATTGTAAAAAATGAAGATAATATTTCTATTGGAACCCCGGTGGCGAAGTGCGTTAAAGCACTGAGCTGCAGACCAAAAGGTCCCAGGTTCAAGCCCCGGGAGCGGCGTGAGCAGCCACTGTTAGCTCCAGCTCCTGCCAACCTAGCAGTTTGAAAACATGCCAATGTAAGTAGATCAATAGGTACCGCTCCAGCGGGAAGGTAACGGCACTCCATGCAGTCATGCCGGCCACATGACCTTGGAGGTGTTTACGGACAACGCCGGCTCTTCGGCTTAGAAATGGAGATGAGCACCACACCCCAGAGTCAGACATGACTGGACTTAACGTCAGGGGAAATCTTTACCTTTACCTAATATTTCTATTAGCTATTTAGGATGTTAGCGCTCCATGCATATTTAAATGTAAAAGCTTTAGAAAACATTTTAGCTTAGTATTTTTTTTCTAAGTTTGTAACCTGAAACTGCCTGCTTTGATTGTTTTTGAGGCAATTTTAGTTCAGGGTCTTCAGTGGTGCATCAGATTAAACCACTGAGCTGCTGAATTTGCTGACCAAAAGGTTGGTGGTTCAAATTCGGAGTGCGGGATGAGCTCCTGCTGTTAGCCCCAGCTTCTGCCAACCTAGCAGTTTTAAAACCACTCTGGTGGGAAGGTAATGGCGCTCCATGCAGTCATGCTGTCCACATGACCTTGGAAGTGTCTACAGACAACGCCAGCTCTTCGGCTTAGAAATGGAGATGAGCACCATCCCCCAGAGTCAGACATGACTAGACTTAATGTCAGGGGAGAACCTTTACCTTAGTTCAGGAAATCCATGTAAGATTGAGACACATTTGTCTGCTAAATGAAAACTAATTTCTAAAAGTTTTAGCTTTCATATTTTTTCCCAAGAAAGCTAACACCTTGGAAAACTCTAATTCCTAACATTCATTACCTGCATCTGATTTATTTTTTTATCTAGAAAAAACTGCGTTGTTAAGAAAAGAAGTTGTTTCCCCATAGATCGTAATGGAAACTTACAAAATGGTAGAAATATTGGTTCTTTTCTCTATGAGTGATTTAAACTGATCTCTTCAATATCTGTATGGTAGTTCAAGATGTGTTTTTAAAAAAACAACAATGCCTTGCTTTTCTAAATTAACCAATAGATATCAGCTACTAGGTTAAACGTTCAGGATAAAAGGCATTGGGGTGACTTTAATTCATGTGCTATATATGTAGTTTCCCTGCTAAACTACAAACAGCATCTATAGTACAAAATGTAGTCCCTCCTGTGTGCATGAAGCTTCTCTCAATTCATGGCCAGTAATTGAGCAATTCACACAATCTATTTAAAGCTGAGCATTTTACAGTGTTATTGATGTCAGTGGAAAAGAGGTAAAGCATATGCTTAACTTCCCCATTAAAATCAACATGATGTTAGCTATTGTATATTTCTTTATCCCAGCAATCCTTGAGGTAGCATGGTAATTGCATAAAATCTAGTATAGCTGAATGCGATCAAATTGGCTGTCTTCTATCAGAGCCAGAAAAGGCTAATTTATGGCTCACAAATCTTAGATTACCCATGTAACAGCTAAGGTGTCACTTGGATTGGCAAAAGAGGCAATGATGAGAAGAAAGGAACTAGATAAAGCAAAGCCAGGACAGTTGTGAATAAAATGTTCCAGGGGAGCAGGTGGAAAAGGGACAGAATGACCTGGGGTACATCTGCACTGTAGAATTAATACAGTTTGACTGCCGGGAGCCCCCAGTGGCGCAATGGGTTAAACCCTTGTGCTGGAAAGGACTGCTGAGAGAAAGGTTGACAGTTAAAATCCGGGGAGCGAGTGAGCTCCCGTCTGTCAGCTCCAACTTCCCATGTGGGGACATGAGAGAATCCTCCCACAGTATGGTAACATAGCTGGGCGTCCCTTGGGCAACGTCCTTAGAGACAGCCAATTCTCTCACACCAGAAGCGACTTGCAGTTTCTCAAGTCGCTCCTGACATGAAAAAAAAGTTTGACTTCCATGGCTCAATGCTTTGGAATCCTGGGAGTTGTAGTTTTAAATGACTTTAGCCTTCTCTGCCAAACTAAAAAACCCAGGATTCCATAGCATTGAATCATGTCAGTTAAAGTGCTGTAAAACTGTATAATTCTTCAATGCAGATGCATCTCTGGTGTGGTGGGAATTCTATATTTGTACTCCCTTCATGAGGTGGGAATCATTATTTGTGGATATCATAGGTTTTTTAGGTTAGGCAATGCTGGGGGTGGGGGTGGGGTGGGCAGAACAACATAATGAAGGGATTAAGTGAAAACAAGAGGGCACGGAGTTTGGAAAAAGAGCATAAAATGACCAAGGAAATATGGGATGACAGGGAAAGTATGTTGGTGCAGGGGAAAAAAGGGCATCCAGGTCTGCAGAGGTGAGAGAGTGACATGGTTGGAATGAATTGTGGTGGTGGAGAATATCTTTTCCATGATTTCTTCAGGTGTTGCAGAATCATTCACAGAAGTATTGTACGAAATCTCTCCATGAAATGTGTGGGATTTAAAACTGCTGAAAGTTGCCAGGATGCAGAGCCTGTCTCTATTTCACAGAACATGACCAAAAAGCAGCTCTTTCATGGTTCAACAAAACGTTTGCAACCTTGCAAAGCAATCAAACCCATTGATTTCCATGTGATGGATGAGGAAGTGACTGTGTAGCACTGCATTAATAATACCAAAGTGTTGATTAAGCAAATGCCATGGAAATCTGTGCTAATGTTTGGAAACCCATGCCTAAGATCTTCCAGTCTATGTATCTAAAAGTGAATGAGACAATGCAGCAGTGGCATAACCTTTTTTGCTACCTGCAGTTTGAAGTGCAACAATTATGGACAAATGGAGTGGTTTAAGACAGGAGCTGGTATATCTATAAGGGAATCTATTCACATGCTGCGTCCCAGCCTGCTTACTGAAATGACAAAGTGGTTCACCTCAAAGTATAGGAAACAACATCCTTAACAGTATCTGGGCATTGTGAACAACACTGCAGGGATGCTGGCTCTTCTTTAATGAAATTCTAGCTGCGTAGAACTATAAATCCATATGAATCTGAGATACATTCAGAGCTTGCAAACATGGATTGTTGCGCTACAACTCCAAAAATTATAGTCATGCTGGCTAAGGAATTCCAGGAGTCCAAAATTTAATATCACCAAAATCTAAAAAGCAGCTGACACATGTATATAGAAGTTATTATCATCACTAGTAATTTTGACATTCATCAACCTAATGTCTTTCTGTGGACTACAATTTATTTCATCCACTAGCTGACATGTTGAATAATCAATGGTCTGTGTCAGTAGTTATACTCCAGCACATCTGTAGGGCACTTGGTTGAGGAAGACTGTATTTTATGGCAAATGCTAAAAGACACATACCATTGTTAAAGAGACAGCCATAGGAATCAGGCTCACTGCCACACAATGTTTCTGTTCATTTTATTACATTTATATCTCATCACCCTTCTGTCAACAAAATCAAGAAAGCATCCCCAGGAGCTTTCATTTCCCAACAGTGATGCCGAGGTAGAGAACGGGCAGCTAATCACCTCCCAACAAAGGATTCCCCCAGGCAGGAAGCAGCCAAGCTTTGAAGCTGCAAGGCTATTCAATGCTAATCAAGGTGATCAGTTGCAACATTCACACTTGCCTCAGGCAGACAAGAGTTCTTTCTCACACCATGGCCATTCCAAAGATATATAAACCCAACTTGCCTAGTTTCCAACAAACCTTACAACTTCTGAGGATGCCAGCCATAGATATGGGTGAAACATCAGAAAAGAATGTTTCTGGAACATGGCTATACAGCCTGAAAAACTCACAGCAACCCAATGATTCCAGCCATGAAAGCTTTCCACAGCACATCCCTAGGATGTTTAATTCCTCATCAAGGCACTGACCATCCTGATTAGCTTCAGACCTATCCTTGAAGCTTATGTTCTTGTTTCTAGGCAATGCAGAGGTAGCCAAAACAACCACTGGTATGATGGGTTAGGAAGGGGAGAAAGATATTGTAGTCCAAAGCACAGGAAGACATTAGGCTGAGGAATGCCAAAACCACAAGTGATGATAATAGCTTCTATATACATACCATACATACAGGTGCTTTTTAGATTTTGGTGATATTAATTTTTGGACTCCTGGAATTTTTTAGCCAGCATGACTATGGTTTTCAGAGTTGTGGCCTAGTGTATCCCAGATTCCTATGGATTTACAGTTCTTGGCAGTTAGAATGATAAAAGTGCTGCCACATAGACAAAACTTTATCCTTTAATGTGCCTGATAAAAATTGTCAATTTACCCTTTTTTTAAAAGCTAGTGCTCCCTACTACTTTGAGTTATTATTTCAGGAAAGCTTCCCAACAGTGATGCCAAACTAGAGAATGGGATTAGCTCACTTAACCATGTGGCTTGCAAGTGTTGCTCGTGGCTATACCTGATACCTTCAGATCATTCCTCTTGGAAGCCTCTCAAGGACAGCTAAACCTTCCTTTCCACTGCCTCCTCTCTCTTTTTTTATATACTAGCTTGGGTACCCAGCTTTGTCTGGGTTATTTGAAAAAGTCATTTTTAAAAATTGTACAAAATGTAGAAGGTTGTGGATTAACTACAACTGACATCATGCCAAGTTAACTCTGAGAAACTCCATCAGTACTTAAAGTTTGTTATGTTAGGCTAGTTTTCTCTGGATGCATCATAGGTGGGTTCAGCATACTCTCTGACTAAAGAAAACTACCACTCCCACTATGGTGAGTCAGTGCCCTCAAACCCCTCCAGTAGGTTGAGTCCATGGGGGTCCTGTGTGCCAAGTTTGGACCAAGTCCATCATCAGTGGAGGTCACAGTTTCCCTGGTTGTGGGTGAACTACAACTCCCAGAAAAGAGGGTCAGTTCCCCTCCAAACCCCTTCAGTAATGTCAGCATATCAGGTATGTTTGCCAAGTTTAGTCTACATTCATTGGTGTTTGGGTTCACAGTACTCTCTAGATGTAGGTGAACTACAACTCCCCCAAATCAAGGTAAATTTTCCCCAAAGACCTCCAATATTTTTTGCTGGTCATGTGGGCTCTGTGTACCAAGATTGGTCCAATTCCATTTTTGGTGGAGTTCAGAGTGCTTATTGATTGCAGGTGAACTATAAATCCCAGTACCTATAATTCCAAAATATCCAGATCAATTCCACTCAAAACTCACAGGTATTCAAATTTAGGCATATTGCATATGCATGTCAAGTCAGGTCCAGATCCATCATTTTTTGGTTTCATAGTGCACTCTGGCTGTAGGTGAACTACATAAATCCCTCCAAAGATCTCCAGCATTTCTTGTTGGTCATGCGGGTTCTGTGTTAATTCCAGGTCCATTGTGGGTGGAATTCAAAGTGCTCTTAGATTGCAGGTGAACTATACATCCCAGTACCTACAACTCCTATTAATAATGGTGAATTCTCCCCAACCTCTCTAGTGTGTTCAGTTGCTGATCAATTCCTCTGTTGGCTGTGTGCCATAGAGAAGAATAGGAAAGGGTTAAGGGAGAGGCAGTGGGCGGGGTTATGCAAATCCTACACCAATGGAGAGAGTAAGAAACACTGGGATGTCTGTGGTGGAGGAAAAACAGAAAATCTAGGATGAAATTATCCCTGTATGAAAGCCTTCACTTGAATGGTGGGCAGTATGGTGTTTGTGGAGGACATTGGCAAGGCTCTTGGACATGTTTAAGGTGCTCTCTATAACCTGCAATGTCATTGAAGGGAGGGCCATTGGTGTCTCTGAGTGCTGGGAATTATAGCTGTTTGTGGAGGTGGGACCCTGTTTGTATAAGTGGACACCCCAGCCACATAAACATACATTTTCACTACTATTTTGTGTATAGATGTGTATGGATAAGAATATTTTTTTCCCTTTTTGTTTCATAGATGTATAAATACAGGGGGTCAGAACCCCCAGGTGCCATCTCAATCCCTAAAGGGGGAGGGAAGGGGAATCTCATCCTTTCCAACGTGCATGTTGGTTTGTTATGGTAAACACGTAAACCGGAAGAGGAGTATTTATATAACTTGCTTCCAGTATTTTGTAAAAACAGACAGAGAGAGCGGTCGGTGCTGGAATTCTTGCACCCCGCTGGCTTCCTGCTGCTTTCCATCTTCCATCACAGAGGGGATCTGGGGCCATAAACAGACGGAGGCGCTTTGAGGCATTGTATAGAAGGACTTATACAATATATTCAACGTGGGCTGTGCGTGGTGAACTTTGTGGGGTCCAGATCCTTGCTTGCCTCTCACTGGGCTCCCCCTCCCTCCAGCCAACTCTTGGCGAGGTCATTCCAATGAGAAGGAAGGAGGCCAGAAGGCAAGGTCGACCTCTCTCTCTCTCTCTTTCTTTATCTCTCTGTGTTTCAAGCCTTGTCTTTCTCGCTAGAGAAGGCTCCGAAGGAGTCTGTGGGGCTGATTTGAACCCGCCTTCGCCAGCGTCGAGAAAAAAAAGGAAGGGAGGAAAAAAAGACTTGCTGTGGGCAGCAAAGAAGATGCACGCAAGCGCATCCCAAATGCGCTCGGCTGGGTTTATTGGGCGGCTGAGAGCGATGCCACCTCCGGAGAGAACGGCGTGATTTGGGAAGTGTCTGGAGAGAAGGAGGAAGGAGGCGAGAGAGACACACACAGAGAGAGAAAAGGGAAGCGGCAAGGAGGAGGATTCAGCACCTTGGAGAGCGACGTGTCTCACACACAGACGGAGACAGAAGAGAAGCGGCAAATAGGAGGATTCAGCACCTTGGAGAGCGGCGTCTCTCTCATACAGAGAGACGGGGACAGAAGGGAAGCGGGGAGGATTCAGTACCTTGGAGAGCGGCGTCTGGTTTCGCCAAGCAAAGAGAAGACCCAAAGTGCTTCCTTGTTCCCCAGAGAAGCCAAGCTGGGTCTGGAAGCCACGGAGCTCAAGTGAAGAAGAAGGAGGGACGAAATTTTGCCGCCTCTGAAGAGGAAGGAGTCGTATCCCCCCCACCCCCCAAATCCTTCCTCCGGCGAAGGCGTCGCTTGCCTCCCTGACCTGGTGTCAGGAACGATGACCGAGCGAGGATGTGCACCAGCAGCCAGATCATCGGGAGCCTCCTGGTGCTCTCCGTGCTGGAGATAGGGCTGGGGGTCTCCAGCGTGGCCGTGGGCGCCGTCAGTTTCAGCCTGGTGCTGGCCAACGCCGAGCGGGCCACGCAGCTGGGAGACTCTTCTCCGGTATGGAGCGGGGTGTGTGTACGTTAAGCCATTTCACTCTCTCTCTCTCTCTCTCTCAATCGCTCTCTTGACGATAAAGCGCTGTTTGACGGTGACCGCCTGTGTGTAGCCCAGGCATAGGCAAACTTGGGCCCTGCAGATGTTTTGGACTTCAACTCCCACAATTCCTAACAGCCTACCGGCTGTTAGGAATTGTGGGAGTCGAAGTCCAAAACACCTGCAGGGCCCAAGTTTGCCCATGCCTGGTGTAGCCCCTTCCTTGGCTTCGTCCCCCTTGGGTCACTCTCTCCTGCAAGATTGCATGCTTCCTGCTTTGCTGGTCTGCATGATCCAGTGGTGCTAGACCCCTCCCTCGCCACCCCTGGAGAAACCACAGGGCCAGAGGACCTGAACTTTGTGTTGTCCAAGGCTTTCATGACCAGAACCACTGGGTTGCTGTGAGTTTTCCAAAAGAAGCATTTTCTCCAGACGTTTCGCCTGCATTTCTGTTGGAAGCTAGGCAAGTGGGGTTTATATATCTGTGGAATGTTCAAAGTGGGAGAAAGAACTCTTGTCTGAGACAGGTGTGAGTGTTGCAGTTGATTAGCATTGAACAAGCATGTGGACAATTTCAACAGAAAGGAGGAAACCATGAAAATGAACACAATCTGGCTCTCAGTGTTTAAAAAAAACCCTCTAAAATCAGGACAGTAAATAAAGAACAACACTCAGAAGACAGGGGGAATTCCAGACAAGAAACAATCTGGGCCAGTTAACACATTCCAATGAAGGATTCCCCCAAGCAGGAAGCAGCCAGGCTTTGAAGCTGCAAGGCTATTCAATGCTAATCAAGCTGGCAAATTGCAAGATTCACACTTTCCTCAAACAGATAGGGGTTATTTCTCCCATCCTAAACATTACACAGATATATAAATCCCACTTGCCTAGTTTCCAACAGACCTCACAACCTTTGAGCATGACTGCCACAGATGCAGATGAAATGTCAGGAGAAAGTGCTTCTGGAACATGGCCATACATCCCGGAAAACTCACAGCAACCCAGATCTGAACTTTATCTGAACTCCCAGAGGTGAAAATGATCCTCTCCCTCCCTTTCTTTGAGGATTTATCCCTCTGAGTATTGGGCCCTGAATTTAGCAATAGTCAGTTCTCTTGGAAGGTGGAGGAATGTGGGTTTCCAACTCAGTCCAAACCAGATTGTGGTCCAAAGGGTTAGCTTTAAACCATTTCAAAGACAGGTTTCAAATGTTGGAGGGTATTGGACCTAGGAAAGAGTAGCTTGGAGCTCTTGAAGCATGACATCATTTTTTGTTGAGAAGGACTCAGCATCAAGGCAGGGGGACATTTTTGATCCAACTTCTTAGGATGCTGGATGTGTTTTATTAGAGGCTCACAATTCATATTTGCTCACTTTGTGGGCTGGCATATCTCAGCCCATTTGGATCAATTATTTTCACTGTGGAGTTGGACCCACACTCCACAGTTTCGAGATCAAGACAGAGGGAGAT
The DNA here is from genome assembly GCF_035594765.1 of Anolis carolinensis. NCBI lineage: Eukaryota > Metazoa > Chordata > Lepidosauria > Squamata > Anolidae > Anolis > Anolis carolinensis. The sequence goes on from NC_085846.1 coordinate 85,642,810, forward strand.
TTTTAGATCCCATCATACCCTGAATGATTGCTGTGTTTGTCTATAATATCAGTATGCAAAGGGATACCTCTGAGACTAATAAGTCTGTAGCAAAACTTTCATGCCAATTCACCTGATGAAGTAGACCCAGTCTTCAAAAGTTTGTGCTACAAAAAAAATCTTTCTTTGTCTGAAACATGACACAAATTCCCTTTGTATATATTTAAATCAAGTATAATTATTTCTTTATTGAAGGTGACTGTCTACTGTGTGTGGATGGAATACATAAATGTTACAAGCAGTGTGCGTTGAGCAAAGTTAGGCATTCTAGTCCAAAGCACCTTCTTTGGGACAAAGTCATCTTAATGGAACTTCTTTCCATGGAAAAAGTGTGGAAAGATAAAGCTAACCATGTTTAATTCTTACTCAATGAAAATTTAACAGCACCCTTACATCTCATTGAATGGGATAGGAATTAATTATGCTTAACATTGTGTCCAGTTTGATTAAAATGATAATATTAATTAATATACCAGTTTGATATATAAGTCTTCAGATCACTTATTTGGGACATCCAGATGAACTTGCAATTATAATGAGTGGGATAAGCTGTTGGCTGTATTCCAATTTGCATCTACCATATATAACATATTTTCTTTGCTAGCTTTTAATTATATATTTTAAAATTACACTAATTTTAATTTTAAATGAAAGAAAATCAAAATTGTCCTGTCCTAGGACTCATAATCTGAACAGAAGGAACACTTCATAACAGCTGAAAGAGAAGTACATTCATCGATCAAACATGATGCTTTTCGACAGCTGGGATGGAATGGAAAGAAATTATAAAATGTTTCTGCATGCATAATTTCCTCATGTTTTAGACTGAATAGCACAAGAATCTTTCTTTATCTTGATTCAATGTCTACTTGGCATAATTGCCATATATTTAATCTTACTCATGAACATGGAAAACAACAGTGCACAGATTAATGTTGCTTAAGCAAAAGAAGCTTCCATAGAAGGAGGCAAAAATCATACTGGAACTCTCTTAGGTGCCCCAAGGATTTGTGGAACAGGGGCCTGTGTGAACAGCATGACTTCTGTCAAAGGATTTTGGATAGATAGCAGAGAAAGGTGTGGGTAAAAGTCTTGATTTTTTGTGTAGTATCAGTAGACAGGATCTTTTAATACTGTTCAGTTGGTTTTGCAGCCCTTATTAGCTCTCGTGTTGTTATGTCAAAGTAAGATTCTTGCTCTTTGATTTAACCCCAAGTCTCCCTAATGGTATTTTATGTACCTGCCCTTATAAGGGCCAAATTGTGTCTATTGTATATGGGCAATCTGAACTAGATGATTAAAGACAATGGATTTATGACATTTTATTAATGTTCACTGCAAAGGGCCTTTATAAAGTCACCTTGAATAGTACTTCCAAGCAGATTCTGTACAGTTAACAAAATTAAAAATAACAAGATTGACAGATGGCATGCACATGATAGGGATTTGAAAACCTGAGCACTAACTGACTCCTCAGCAAAATGTGACTTGCACCATATTGTGGAAGGAAGTCTCGTGGTTCAAACCCAAGGCAGAGTGAGGCATGTTTAAGCTTCCTGAAACCAATGGTCCTAAATGAGCCTAACTCTGCATTGGATTTAGGCTTATGGGAATCACCTCTAGAATATTTGGTTTCAAACTTATTTTGGTTTCTTTTTATGATTTAAAACATTTCTAGATAATTTTTCACTTTTAAAAGTTTCAAGGTGGGACTTTTATAAAGCTATAAAATACAAACAGGTCAGGTAGCAAAACTATAAAACTGTTAAAACAGTGGAATGTTTCAGGAAAATAGCTGAAATTACTAGCACTCAGGACAACAATCTGCTAGTAACATATGCAACAATATCCTGATAGCAACATACATAAGTCCAAAATATATCTACATTAGGGGTGGGCAATTTTTTCATTAGTCCCTGTAAGTGGGATCAAATTTGTTAACTTTATACTTATCAGGCAATATCTGACACATGGGCATGCCAAATACTTAAAAATCAAAACTTACCCAGTACTTTTTTTGTTTTGTTTAAATTTTGAAAATCTCGGAAGCCTCTCAAAGGCAGTTTCATTTTCAGCACAAGGAAGAAAAGAAAAGCCAAAAAGGCTGCCTTTCTTCTTTTAATCAATGATCTCTTGCTATTAGGAGAGGGAAAGGAGCCTCCGGTGGCCTAGGGGATAAAAGCCTTGTGACTTGAAGGTTGGGTTGCTGACCTGAAGGCTACCAGGTTCGAATCCCACCCGGGGAGAGCACAGATGAGCTCCCTCTATCAGCTCCAGCTCCATGCGGGGACATGAGAGAAGCCTCCCACAAGGATGGTAAAACAAAAAAACATCCAGGCGTCCCCTGGGCAACATCCTTGCAGACGGCCAATTCTCTCCAGAAGCAACTCCGGTTGCTCCTGACATGAAAAAAAAGGAGAGGGAAAATAAAGAGCAGAGTTCACTGGGAAAGAGACTGAGAAAGCACAGAACTCTGGGAAATGTAATTTGGGAAGGCGAGGAGCCCTATGCCAGAGAATTCAAAAGGCCCTACATTTCCCACAGCCAGACACATTACCAACTGAGACCTCCAGAAGTCCCTGACAGATTTTGAAAAGTGATAGCTTTGTTCTGTGCCTAGCTATGGAGACATAGACTTCTCCAGTTTTTCTTGCTCTCCACCAGTCACTGAATGATTATGGTGGGAAGTGTTGTCAAAGTGAAGTAATGTGTAGAAGGACCCATAGGGTTCTCCTATTTGCAGAAGTTCAATGGTGATAGAGGATCTTGGCCTCAGTTAACAAACAGGAAAATGTTGAAGCAAACAGATAAGTTTTCAGTCAGGAATAGGAATATCCTCAATTGGTCACTCAACAACTGCTAAACTGTCATTGTCTCCCCTCAAAGAATTCTAGAGACTGTAGATCTGTGCAACTGGATTAAGTTTCTGTAGTCCTGACTCTCCTACTAGGCAGAGTGACACAACCACCTTAAATGATACATAATGTGAGGAGCCATGGCAGTTTCGTAGCTGTTTTTCATGGGTCTTTTAGTTTGTTTGAAGCATAGAGCTAGGTGTGTGACACATAGCTTGTTTTGCACCCCCTTAATTTATCTTGCTGTCCTCTGGTATCTCAGGAGACCTTTCTAGTCCAGTTGGCATGTAATGGGGTGTGCATTTTTTGCCTCAGGTTGAATTGCAGAGATAATGTAGCAGTACAGTTCTCACTGCTACTCAAGAAAAGGAAATGTGAGTTTCCTCATAGTTAAAAGTCCCTAATCATTGGCTTTTGGGAGAGCCATAAGCAGTAGCACTTCCATGCAATAATGATCCAGGCCATCATCCACCATGTTCCTAGTGAACAATGCACAGAGACTATTGTGATTATAGATTTGCTCTTAATTCCCTTACATATTTTCAGGCTAACAGCCCAGTCTAAATTATATATAGTCACTGAAGAAGCACTAGATAGTCCAATGAGATTTATGCAGGAATAAGTGGAATTAGGGTATATTAGGCTGGAAAACCAATTGCTTTGGTATCATCTCTAGTGATTTCAAAAACCATAGTTAGCATGAATCAGAAAAGGGGAAAGATGAATTACTTTGAACTTCTGAAGAGTAGAACCATTAGCAAAAAACCAGATTTATATGCACGCTTCCTAAAAATAACATAACACAGAAATGTAATTAACACCCTTTGACCCACTTCTCTCTTCAAATAGCTGCAACTACATAGAAGCCCGGTTTCACACATAAGCAGCTGAAGGCAAGGTTACTATGGAAACCTTAACTCTAAATATCCCATTTTGCTTGGACTGAAATCACATACATCTCTATTACACATTTCGAGTCACTAATACACCCAATTAGGCTGCCAAATGAAATATTTTCTTATTAATTTATATCTAGGTAGGTACCTTTGCCCTCCATTTCTTTTTTAAGGCAAAGTGCTCTAAGTAACTAATACTATCTACCCTGTAATATAACGCAGCCACCAACAAAATATACTAAACGTATAAAGTAAAGAAAAACTATTTAGCATAATATGTGATCACAGCAATACAATGGTTAAAAGATTGCTGCAGCTCAGTTCACATAAATCCAAAATAATCAAAAGGTGTATCAGAAGCCAAATGGAATCAATTTGTTTTTACACATATTGGTAAAAGGTGAGTATTACTGTGAACAGAATAGGAGTGGGTTGTTAAGTGAATGGTATGAGTGCGAGTGAGTGAGCCAGGGTGAATGTGATGCCCTTCTGCAAAAAACCTGGACAAAATTGATCCTCCAAGGTTTCCATATAGTTGAGTTCCTTCAGGATTTATCCTTCAGAGGTTTATCAAAGGAACACTCATAATATTAAGAAAGTTACTGTACCTGGGACAGAACATGTTGCCAAGCCCTCCTAAGTGTGCAATAAGATTTTATCATTCCTCCAGGCTTGGTCAGATTTATTTATTTGTTTACACTCAGGTTTGTAACATTTTATTTGTTATTTTGTCATTGTTTTCATGGTAGTCAATTCTGATCTGTTGCAGTTGTTGGTGGTTATTTTTAATGTAATGCATTCTATATATAGCTTTATGGTTTTGCTAAAAGAAAACCTATAAGTAGGCAAAATTAATTAATGGCCTGACTGTCAATATTGTCATGCCCCCTTTCCAATGTTAAAAACAAGTCAAGAGTACTAGATGGTGTCAGGCAGAGTTGCTTAGGAAAGAAAGGTGTTCTGTAACATTGGAGTACCTCAAACTTGTTTCTGTACTTACAGTGGCCGTTGTCTGCCTTCAAGTCATTTCCAACTTATCACCACCCAAATGTTAACCTATTATGTTTTATTTTGTGGCAAGATTTATTTAGCGGGCGTTTGCCATTGTCCTCCTCTAAAGCTGGGAGAATGTGATGTAGCCAAGCTCATCCATTGGGTTTTCACGGTCATATGGGGATTTAAACCCTGGTGTCCCCAAGTTCCAATCTAACATTCAAAATACTATACCACACTGGCTCTCAGGTTCCTATATTACCATGTTTGTATGTATGGATCTTCAAGCCAACTGTTGACTTGTGATGATGCCATGAATTTCATAGGATTTTCTTTGGCAAGGGTTACACAGAAGTTGTTTTCCCCATCCCTTCCTCTAAAATAGTGGTTCTTAACCTTCCAAATGCTACGACTCCTTAATACAGTTTCCCATGTTGTAGTGACCCCCAACCATAAAATTATTTTTGTTGCTACTTCATAACTGTCATTTTGCTATGGTTATGAATTATAATGTAAATATCTGATATGCAGGATGTATTTTAATTCACTGGACCAAATTTGGCATGAAAACATGATACAACCAAATTTGAATACTCGTGGGGTTGGGGGAGGGGATAATTTCATCATTTGGGAGTTGTAATTGCTGGGATTTATAGTTCATCTACAATAAAAGAGCATCCAGAACTTCACTAATGATGGAATTGAACCAAATTTTAAGCAGAGGCTGGATGGCCATCTGTCGGGGGTGCTTTGAATGCGATTTTCTGCTTCTTGGCAGGGGGTTGGACTGGATGGCCCATGAGGTCACTTCTAACTCTACTATTCTATGATTCTATGATTCATGATCAACAGGAAATGCTGGAAGGGTTTGGTGGTCATTGACCTTGAGCTTGGGAGTTGTCGTTTGCCTACACCTAGAGAGCTCTGTGGACTTAAACAATGATGGATTTGGACCAAACGTGGCACAAATATTCAATATGCTCAAATATTAACACTGGTGGAGTTTGGGGAAAATAGACTTTGACATTTGGGAGCTGTTGCTGGGATTTATAGTTCACTTACAATCAAAGAGCCCCTTGAACCACGCCAATGATCAAATTGGGCCAAACTTCCCACACAGAACCCCCATGACCAACAGAAAATACTGGTCTTTGGCGACCCTTCTGAACCCGCCTCGCGACCCCCCCCCCCCCCCGGGGTCCCGACTCTCAGTTTGAGAAACGCTGGTCTAAAATATAGCCTGCAACACCTGGTGATCTCCACCCAAGTACTAATCAGAGCTGACCCTGCTTAGCTTTGAAGGTCAGAAGAGATTTGCTATTTTTAGGATATTTAGGTTTAAAATAGCATTTGTTTCTTTCAGTGCCATACAGAATTAATATTGACAGTAATAGTATAGCATAACCATAGTATAGACTAACTACAATATAAAGTAATTTAATTCCTTGTGTTATTTTTGTTCATGCAAAAGCCATATCCAAGATAAAAGCCATTTGAGACAACTTCCATGTAACACAATGAGACTTATTTCTGAGTATGGCTTGTTAATGCAGAATTGCAATTCATTTAGGTTTCTCAGAGTATGCTGCTTATACTCATTACAAATGCAAATGCATAGGAATTTTTCAGGTCTAGACTAGAGAGCTTAATGTATTGGAGAAGAGCGAATGAGATAACAGGGTCCATATTAAAAAGCTGGGGAGAGAGATAGCTTTTCTTCTTCTACAGTCTAAATTCTGGTGGTTCCCACTGTATTTGTGCAAAGATAAAACATTGAAACATGAGTCTTACCATACAGGATCTGAGATCAATCAGTTTTAATGTATTTAATTTAAGGTATATGAACAGCTTTTTCCTCTTATTTTTATACAGATGTAAATATGTGGAGTTTGGATGAGATAAGAAAAGGTCAATGAATTCAGTTGTTGAATTCTGCGTGCTTTCATACTTGTGTTGCTTTTCATAGTCATACAGCTTTAATTGTAATTAGTCCCTTGAGGTGAATAGCAATATTTTTTTTGAAATCCACCACTCAGAAGAAATGAGCTGGTTCTCCATAGAAACAGCACAACCAATCGGAAGAGTATGCCGAGCTCACAGGCAGACACTGTTCAGAAGATGAACGGCATACATACAAATACACACACAGACACTATAGAGACTCACACACAGACAGAGAGGGAAAGAGAGAGGGAGAAATGAAAAATGATCTTTTAAAATACATGCCTGAATTCGGTACATGGCACTCGCAGTTCACGTATATTACGTTGCTAGTTTTAAGATTTTAAAGTTGATCTCTCTGTAGTATAATTTCAGAAATAAGTGGCATGAAAGTTAAAGGCTGTCTTCCATACAGACAGCCTAATTTCAAAATCCTACAGGAGATTTGTGTTTGTGATCATTCAGTGCCGTTTAGTAGTCATTTTATATTTTCTATATACGTAGTTGCCTTTCAAGATGAGGATGGATCACTATTTCCAATATGATCATTTTCATGCAATGTAGCTATTAATCTAATGGTTATGGTGGCGATAGATGATGGAAGTAGTGTGCTGTTAAATGACATAAGATGACATAAAATCAAAGAATTATAAAGTCAGAAGAGACCACAATGGACATCCAGTCCAATGCCCTACAATGCAGGAACACAATCAAAGCACTCCCAAGAGATGGCCACACAGCCTCTGCTTAAAAGCCTCCAGAGAAGGAGACTCCATCACTTTCTGAGTCAGCATATTCCACTGTCAAATAGTTCTTACCATCAGGAAGTTCTTGCAAAAGTTTAGGTGGAATCTCTTTTCATGCAATTTGAACCCATTGCTTCATGTCCTAGTCTTTAGAGCAGTAGAAAACAAGCTGACCCCCTCCTCAATGTGACATCCTTTCAAATATTTAAACATGGCTAGCATGCCTTTTTTTTCCCTTCAAGCTAAACATACCCAGTTCCCTAAGCTGTTCCTCACAGGACTTGGCTTCCAAACCTTTGATCATTTTGATCTCCTTTTTCTGGACACATTCCAGGTTGTCAATATATTTCCTGAATTGTAGTGCTTTGAACTGGACACAGTATTCCACGTTATTTATTTATCATGTCAGAAGCAAACTGAGAATACAGTTATAACATATAAAAAACCACAAAGTTAAAAACTTGGCATTATGCTAATTTTTTTCAAAGGAGTATTACACGTGAGAACTGATCAAAGCAGCATAGAATGGGACAATGACTTAATCTAGACGCTATAGTCCTATTGATTCAGCCCTGAATTGCATTGGCTTTTAAAATAACAACAACAACAACAACAAAAACAATAATACACAATAAGAGGATTTAAAGATTGAACTGCAAAGACACTGGCACAAGTCAGTAAAGGTGGTCCCAGTGGTGATTGGCACACTGGGTGCAGTGCCAAAAGACCTTGGCTAGCACTTAAAAACAATTAGCACTAACAAAATCTCCATCTGTCAGCTGCAAAAGGCCAACCTACTCAGATCTTCATGCATTATTTGCCGATACATCACATAGTCCTAGACGCTTAGGAAGTGTCCAACGTGTGATTCAATACAAAAGCCAGCATAGTGATCTTGTTTGCTGTGTACTAATCTTGTTGTGTATCTAATAATGATAATAATAATAATAATAATAATAATAAGAAGAAGAAGAAGAAGAAGAAGAAGAAGATGATGATGATGATGATGTTATTTCGTACCCACTTCTCCCCGTGGCTTGAGGCAGGTTACAGAATAACATTGTAAAAATACCACAAATACATTTTAGTGATTGCATTACATGGTTGACTCATTTTCATCTTACAATCTGCTGAGGTTCCTAGATCCGTATCACATGTACTCTTTTCAAACCAGGTGTCATCTATCGTATAGCTGTGCATTTCATTCTCATTGCCTCAGTAGAGAACCATACATTTCTCCCTGTTGAAATTCATTTTGTTCATTCTGGCCCATGTCTCTAATCTGTTAAGGTCATTTTGGATTCTGATCCTTCCTCTGGGACGTTAGCTATCCCACCCAATTTGGCGTCATTTGCAATTCCATTATCTAAGTCATTGATATAATAATATAATGACATACAATATAAGATGAATGTGTCTTATTGCAAAATATATTTATATGCCAGCATGGTGAAGTGCTTTGGGGCTATAGAAACTATGATTATGGAAACGAGAATTCGATTCCCCGTCTATCCATGGAAACCCACTGGAGGGACCTTGGGAAAGTCACAAATAAACCAATATAGGTTTGTTTTAGGATCACCATAAGTTGCAGAGTGTGCAAATGGGTGGAAATGAGCAGAGAGAATGAGACAGGAAAATATGGTTTGGAATGTGTCGGAATGAATAAAGATGAAAGAGGGAGCTAGGAGTAGAAATCTTAAAAAATACCATTTAGAAAAAGATGGCTGAGAGGCACTGTATTAAGAGTTAAAAGGAAAACATCTAAGTGTTCTGGATTCAAGAATGAAGGGCCAGATACTTGATATGTTAAATACCATCAGTTAGCATATAGATTTCAAGTCAAATATTGTTGATCTTGGAATCTAAGTAGGGTCAACCTTGGTTACTATTTGGATGGAAGACTACCAATGAATAACAGGTGCTGTGGGCTATATCTCAGAGAAATGAACTAACAAAACCATCTTTGAGGATTTACCTAAGGAAACTTCATGAAATTCATTGGGTTGCCATAGGCTGACAAGCAAGTTGAAGGCACATATACACAGAGAGAATATTGTTGCACTAGTAGTATTTATCTACTGGAGAAAGTGGTGGGGAATCAGATATATTTTTGCTGTTGTTGTTGTCATCATTGTCATCATCATCATCATCATCATCATCATCATCATCATCATTATCATCACAACTAGCTTCTTCTCTCCGAAAGGAGGTTCAAATTGGTTAACACTACAAAATGGTAAACAAATAGTAAAGTAACATTTTTTTCTTTTGCACCATCCCTTCATAAACCACATCCACTGTTTTGTCAGTATTGTTGGGAACATGTAGATTCATAGACATTATACCACAACACATGTGTTGATACTGAATTATAATACTGAAGTTAAGGACTGGATCTCTATAAAGATCCTAGTAGCAACATAAAATTAGAAGAGAATGAGAAAGCATTTGTTCAAGGTAGCCGACTGAAATCTAGAAGCCAATTCTGAAAAAAAAGGTGAATGACACATGATCTACCCCATCTGGAAGGCACCAGATTGTAGAAGACCACTCTTTATATTTAGAGATACCTTTCTTCATGTCCTCTAAATCAGGACAGAAACTTTGTATTCAAAAGGCACTCTGGACCTAGCTCCTAAAATGGGTCTGACTCGCATGAACATTTGCTTCTTCCTTTGTAGTCCAATTCATTTCCTTCCCTTGGCTCCCAGTTCAGCATGCTGCATGCTTATTTATGTATGCACTTATTGCCAATCTATTTTATGTAATTCATTCAAATTATAACCCCCCCCCCCTTCTGAAGCATCTGCATTACTCAGAGCACCTAATGGCAGCTAAAACAGCACAATCCATAATAATGGTATAAAAGTCAAACAGCAGAAGACGAGCTCAACAGGATCCACTATATAAAATCACATCCTATCCAGCATACCAAAAGCTTGGCAGAACATTCTCACCCACTGAAAATGGAAAGCACAAAGAATAGTCACAAACATACATCATAGGGCAAGAATTTGACCATAAATAACCCCAAATCCCTTTTTGTGACCTTGAGATATGCTGTCTTGGCCAACATATGTCCTTGCTTGCTTGTTCCTTTCCTTCTTTGCAAAGAATACCTTAAACTGACCTCCAAATGCTATGAAAACATTGCTTGCCTTTTAATCTTCTCCCTGATCATCCCCTGTTTAACAGGAAAACTTGGTCATATCCCTGGGAGTGCAAGAGTGCATCTGCACTGTAGAATTGATGCAGTTTGTGACTACTTTACCTGCCATGGCTAAAAGCTATGAGATCCTGGTTTTTGTAGTTTGGTAGACAAGGCTAAAGACCTTGTTACATCACAAGAGGTCAGACCGAGGTTTCAGGTTCTGGCCCTAAAATCTCAGAACCTTCCATAGTCTTAACCTCACAACCCTGCAGCATCAAAGTTTGGAAATCTAGGCAGAATGGGGACTGGTGAGCCAGACAGAGATATCTTAGAGGTGCTACCTGGCTCGTGGGTTGGAGATTTCTCATTACAGCTTTATTTAATTGCAAGGACAAAAGCATGCTGTAATTTTTTAATTTTTTAATTATTGCCACATTAGCATTAATATCACTCCTACAGAAAATCCTAATGACTCATTGCTAACGTGAATAAAAAGAATGGACTAATTTCACTTTGAACTACTTGCCGCCTGGTTGACTCACTTGCAGTCTGCCTGTGATACAAATATGGTAGATGAATCAAATCCCATTGAAATCTACTGTTAGGCATTTTTCCATGACATGATCCCATGTGATTAGCCTAACAGTTGCATTTATGTCATTCACCCTCAGGGCTATTCCATGAATTGCCTCATGGAAAAGCAGCTTGGACATGCCTGAGGCAGTTCTATCTTTGAGTTTCTTTAGTTGCAAGTGTGATGTAATTCCTATTGATTTCAGGAGGACTTAGAAACAACTTCCTCTAGAATGAAGCCATAATATTTAAGTGGAGTATTATGTGGGTTAATGGAGTTAGAACATCTACACCAGGTGTGTCTTTAACATCTATGACTTGTATCCTGATGTTTGATCCCAGTAAGTTTGTGTGAGATTCCAGTCTCGGAACACGATTCTATAAAGTTGCTCAAAGGTGATTCCAGTTCTGAATTTATGTTCATAAAATTTCAGTATATTCTATTTGAGACTTTTTTTAACCTTTTATTTATGGGTTTTTGAGATACATAAAAAAGGAAAGAAAAGAGAGGAAAGAAAACACACAACAACAACAACGATAAAACAATTATAAACTACACAAATATACATATCATACTCCCTCGACACCCTAATTTCCCTTCCAGAACTTTTGCATGACAATATATTTTTCCTTTAATTTAAAGTTCCTTTCTGCGGCACCCCTGGGTACGTTTGAGTCCCAGGGTAATTTCTTACCATGTTTTATTTTTATTTCATAATTTCTTTGTTCATATACTCCTTCAGTTTAGACCAATTTGTTTCTTGTCTTGGAGCATTGTCCTGTTTTAAAATTTGAGTCAATAAATCCATATTTTTAATATCCAAAAGTCTCAGAAGCCAGTTTTCTCTCGAGGGAATCTCTTGTGTCTTCCACAGTTTTGCCAGATATATCCTAGCTGCCGTCACCATGTATGTAAAAAGTTTTTCCGTGTTGTGATCCATCTGGAAGTCTGTCATTCCTAATAGGAAATATTCCGGTTTTGTTTCAAATTTCTTTTGAATTATTTTTTCAATTTCTTTATGGATTATCTGCCAGAAATTTTTAACCTTCCTGCATCTCCACCACATAGGCATAAAGTCACCTATATGCTTCCCACATTTCCAGCATTTCCCATCACCTTTACTTTTGCTAAATTTTGTGAGTTTTTCCGGGGTGAGGTACCACCTGTAGAAGATCTTATACCAATTCTCTTTTAGTTCTACCGCATACGTAAATTTAAGATTCTTCCTCCAAATCTTTTACCACTCTGACATGTTTATCGTATGGCCTACCTCCCTTGCCCATTTTGTCATCACTTCTTTAACTTGGACTTTTTCTGTATCCCAGACCAATAGTTGCTGATATAGTATTTTTATTACTTATAGACAATTGTTGAAGGCAGGATATCAAGGAATTAGTCTTAAAAATATGAAAAAATAAAACAATTAGAACCAACAATGACATGGTTAAACTATTGGCAAATAAAAGAAAGTTTTAAAGAAGACCAAAAGATTGGATTTGAAAACAAAGATACATGCTGGGACAGAATATTAAAATCAGACAAGAAAGTATTCTATTTGAGACTTTGATCTATTAATGGATTCATTGGGAAGTTAAATATCATTACTTTTTTTTTGCTTCTGTTCAGATTTCCCTGATAGTCTCTAGATGTTTTGGAAAGAACTATAACTCCTATAATCAATTGTCCATTATGGCTAGAGATAGAAAGTATCGTACCACACATGTGGAAACAGCCAAGTTAGAAAAGACTGCTCTCTGTGAAAAACTAGAGAGGAAGGTCAGTAGGCAAGAGAAAGAGACCTGGAATATGTATGCATTATGCACCTGGCACATGGTGTTTAGCATGAGATAAGTGATTAATGAAAACTGTTGTATACATATGAGAAATACCACTCATACCCATTCTTGATTTCATTTATAGTCTCAACAGCTTGCACAATTTCTGTGTTTAATTATCTCTTCCCTCTTGAACAGAGCTTGGAGGATGCAACTAAATTAGTTTGCCTGTTTTATTGGGACTTGACAAATTAAACTTAGAAGAACTAAGAAATGCCATCCTTTGTTAGCATCAGAAAACATAAGACGCATATCTGTTTGAAACTCATTCTGTTGAATGGCTTAAACTCTTGAATCATATCAAGAATTTGCATATTTATGCCAGGGGTGAATAACCCTGGGCTCTCCAGATGTCACAGGACTGCAAATCTCATTAATGCTTACTATTAATTGTGGTGGAAATTCATGATAGTGGTCTGCCATGTGTTCCATTGGCCAATTGTGCTTTATATAAGTATTTTGCTTACAAGCCACAATGTCAAATACATTTGCACAAAAGCCGATCTTACCACCTTCCTGTCCACTTCCCCTCAGTCCCTTTACATAGGAAAATGGTGTATGAATGTGTTCTTAACTGAGAAACTTTCATGATTGTGATGTCAAAATTATCCCTTATCATGTACTATATATACTCATGTATACGTTTAGAAATTTTAATCAAAAATCAACGACCAAAACCTGGGCTGATTTATCCATGTGTCAATGTATGTACTGTACCTTACCTCTTATAAAGAAAGGTACCACATCTGAGTGGTGGAAGGCAAGACCTTGGTCTGTCCCAGCAGAACCCAAAAGAAGCACTATCCAGTATACTTTCTCCATTATGGTGCCAATTCTGACCTATTTTGAGCAGTTGCATGGGGAAATTGCAGCAGTTGTGGCTAGAGGCAACTGGTAACCTAAAGCAGTGCTGGCACTTTCTGTGGAATGACCATCAACTTATACATAAATCATATCAAAATTCATTTGGCCTCAAATTATACTTGACCTCAATTTATACATGAGGTAGACTTATCTACAAGTGTATGGAGTAGATAAGAGAAGCACTACATTGCCTGCCATTAATACATACTTTTATCTTATGTCCCAATGCTCCATTACAGAGTTATCTACCACATTACACTCATCAGGGTTGCTGTAATTGAGAGGTTGTTCGTATTCGAGGACTATGGCCATTGTCCATGCATGCAGTGGAGCCTACTGGTTTTGATAATTGGAGTGGTGAATCTGTTCTGAGGTTTAGTCTGATGTATAAGATGCCATCTAACAGTGCAGCTACATTGTACAATGAATGCAGCTTGAAACCGAGTTAACTGCAGTGACTCAATTCAATAGCTTTGGGCTGTGACAGTTGATGTGGTGTCAAACTGCATTAATTCTACAGTCAAATGCACTTTGAGAATCTGAGTTATTTGGAGATAAGGTTCAGCTTTAAAGTTTTGACTAAAATCCATAGTCAATTAACCATTGACACTGATATCATGACACTCTGAATAAAGTGAAAGTATGCAATATTGATCAAGATAAATAACCTCATCTGATACAGTTTTATGATTAAGGTAGACAAACACAACAAACTGCAATGCACTGGTCTTAATTTTTCAGTAATGATTGTTTATGAGGAAGACCAGTGACAGTATTGTAGTTTATTGAAAAATTGTACCATTCGGATTGAAGATGATGAATTTTGCCAGTTTGAAATAATATTTTTTAATTTGAATCTGAATCTCCTTCAGTAAACAGGCTATCTAATGATAAACTGAGATGAGGGGGTAAGGTAAATTTGGATTTGTTTGACTTATCTTGTCAAAAATGAGACCATACCTGCAATGCAATGTATGTATACTTACTTGCAGTGGGTTATTTCATGGTTCTTATATCCAGGGAAATGTATCAAAAATTGCAGTTTTCATGTTGAAAACTTTTCAGTTTTAGCTTTAGTTTTTTTAATGGAGTGCTTTGGCTTTTGAAAATGTTCCCCTATAGTTGATGTTTGGCATTTTATTCATTTTATTGCAATTATTATGTTTATACTCATGGTTATTATTGCCACTGGGTGCCTTTTCCAAATCTGAATTTAGAAGGAAAAATAGCAAGAACATAAAAAGATTGTGACATGTTGTGCGCATGAAAAATATTTAACAGTAATAAAACATTTGTTAATAAAATTCTAATTCTTGCTTCTGGTCAAGGGTAAATATGACCTGATTAAAGAACAAGATGAAATTGCAACTTGGAAATGAGATTAGAAATACATTTTCATGTATTTATAGCTACACAGATATTTGGCTGAGCTGATTCTTCAAATATTAATTATGTAATTCAAACACAGGCGCAAGTGTAACAATAACTATTCTATGACTTGCTTACACTACTTACATCACAGCAGGATTTAAACTACTGTTATAGACCATCAACTACGTTCTTCTCATTACAGTTTCTGCTTTGTGGAGCATGTGGAATACTGTGTGCCAAAAAGAAATCAGGACTTATTGTAAGTTGTTGCATGATTTAATCATACATACCAATAGATGAATTTTAAGCTACTAGATCATCATTTTCTATCTACAAAAGTGAGGAAGCATCTTTGGAAAAGATAGGCAAGAACAAAAATTACTAGGAAAATAATACAGCTGCAGTGACCCCATACAAACTGGTAGGGAAAGAAAATAAATATATTATGGTTTGTGAGATTCAGAAAATGCTAGAACCAGACTAGTGCTTCATATCTAATTCTGATGGAGCCATCGATTTGGGCCAGAATGAAAATCATTGTTGAGAGAAAATGAATTTACAGGAAGCAAGCATTCCCAAGTGAGTCAATAAAATTCTTATGCTACATCATCAGGTCCTACATAGATTAGCTGAAATATAAAGCAACATAGACGAATGAGGGAAAAAACAATTATATATTAATGGAGGAAAAAGCAAACCAGAAACAAGGAGGAGAATTCTCCTTCCCCATCTAAGCCCTATTTTTTATTATTATTATTATTATTATTATTATTATTATTATTATTATTATTATTATTATTATTGATAATAATAATTGTATTTCTTGCCTGTTTTCCTTCACGGCTTGAGGCAGGTTACAGTATTACTAAAATATAAACACATAATCATTTCAAAAACTCCATAAAATTCATATATTAAAACATATTTCCACAAGGCAAGAATTAGGCATAGTGTTAAAATTCATCATTAAACTGTTTGGGTAGGCCTGAGAAGTGAAGATACAAGGTCTTCACTTGTGTCTTAAATTGAGGCAGCTGTCGGAGCAATACAGTTCCACAGTCATGGAGCAGCAGATGAAAAGGTCCTCTGGGTGGTGGCTACCATTAGAGTTTTGGCTATTTTGCAGTAATCATTCTGCAAGTCTTCACAGATAGGTCCACAAGGAGTAGGTCCTTTAATAAGAAATGTGTTAGTTATTTCAGTGATTATTATGACCAATGTTTAAAGGATCACATTCAAGATGTTTTGGCAAGTCTCACTCTGAACTTTATGTTAGCAAGTTCAGTGAGGACTGACAAGGAATAAAAACATGAAAAATTGCAGTGGGTGGAAGAGAAAGAAACATATAGTTATAACCTTCCCCCATCCTTGCTCCTACTCTGCTCGTTCTTTTCCTCCAACTATGAAAGTTGTGAGTGAAAGATGTATCCCAAATGGTTGCCTGTAATCTCGGAAGCTAAGTAGGATCAACTTTCATTAGTTACTTGGAGGGAGAGCTCCAGTAAATACATGGTGCTATAGGCTATATTTCAGAGGAAGGAAGTGGCCAAACTACTTGAATATTCCTTGTCTAAGAAAACCGTGTGAAATTCATGGGGTCACCATAAGTGAATTGGTGACCTGAAGGTGAACACACACACATACACGTTTTCTAGTTGACTGTTCTAGTGTTAGCATAACTAGAGGAAATTGGTTGGAAGACAGGCAATCCTATCTAACATTTGTCCAAGACTTAATAGATCATTCAACTGTACAGTTCCCGAAGTGTGAGGTATGTTAGACTGAAAGTTCCATCATATCAATATCATGAGCCTGTAGCCAAAATTTCAAAAAATACAAATTATAAATGCTGGAAATGTGAGAAGAATGGTGGAACTGTGAGAAAGTCAGAACATTTTGGAAAAAAATACACGAATCAATTCAGAAAATTCTAAAGTACAAAATACCCTTAAATCCGGAACACTTCCTGCTTGGAATGACTAATTTTGAATGGTCATTAAACACAGATAAACTTTTTATATACCTTACTAGTGCGGCAAGAATTGTTTATGCTAAATCATGGAGGACGAATTATATTCCGGAAAAAGAAGAATGGATAGGCAAAGTAGTAGATATTATGAATATGGATAAATTGACAGGGATACTCTCAAGATCTCAAGGAAGGGTTATAAAGGAGACAGACTGGTCCCCCTTCATCGAATGGCTAAAAATCAATAAAGTAAAATGGACAAGATTGAAACAGGAGAAGACTAAATAATTAAAATGGACAATGTAAATAGACTATCACCACTCCGAGATATAAAAATTTAGAAGATTAAGGAATAAACAGAAGAAGAAAGAAAGGAAAAGGGACCCCCCCTTTTCTTTATGTACACAACAAAGAACAATGGAAGATCTTACTACCCCTCTGTATTTTTTATTATTATTTTATTTTATATATATACACTTCCTCTCTCTCTCTCTCTCTCTCTCTCTCTCTCTCTCTCTCTCTCTCTCTCTCTCTCTCTCTCTCTCTCTTTTTCTTTTTTTTCTTCTCTTAAAGAAGTTTCTATATTTCCCACTTTTCTGTTTATTTAGACTGTTCCCCCACTTTTTATGTAAAAGAAATCTATCTTTATTTTAATAAAAATTATTTTTTAAAAATCATGAGCCTGTGAAAAACTTGCACTTTTGTTGTATGTGAAGCTGCTCTCAAAGAAACAATCTCTTTGAGTACATGAGAATTCAGAAAGAATAAGGGATCAATGGAGAAGACTATACCATAGCCCAGACTGCACAGGTTAGTTGTATAGGTTTGTGTATGGGGAAAAAGTGCAGGTGTTGGTTAAAGTTCTTAGACTGTTCATAAGATTTTCATTGACATGCTAAATATAGATGGGATACAAAGCTACATTTGCTATTTATTTGAATGAGTTTGCATTGCAATTGACTTCTGCACCAGATAATGTTTTTTTTTAATCTTGCCTCTTATCAGATGATACTTTTCTCGGCCTGCTGTATCTGTGGACTGATTGGAGGAATATTAAATTTTCAGTTCCTTCGAGCACTGACAAAGAAAACCTCTTATCTCTACCCATTACATCTGACCTCCATGTCCCTTGCATGCATTGGAATTGGTGGTTGCACTCTTTCTTCATGGCTCACTTGCCGGCTAGCCAGCTACGAGCAAAGAAGAATGTTTTCGGAAAGAGAGCATTCATTGCATCATTCCCACGAAATGGCTGAGAAAGTAAGTTGAGTATATGTCATGATTTGTTGTGTTTCTTCCAGAATCACTCTGTCTTCAGAAAATATTCATTTTCCAGTAGGGGAGAATTCAATTTTCAGCTGTATAAGTCACTAGGAAATGATTTGATGTAAACTTCATTCTATCATAGCAGGTTATTTTTAGAAACTCTACCCTTTGCAGTGCACCCGTTTCAAGCAAATGCATCCATTGTCTACATTGCTCCATCGTATAATTTCTCGAAATGCTTTGGCACTAAATTGAGCACTAACTAAATAATTGAATAGCTGCTTAATCAATAAGTCTGTGCACCTCATTGCATGAAAAGATTCAATTATTTCCTGTTCCTTGTTAAGTACTTTGTAAAACAGGGACATCATCTTTTACATTGCAGAATGCTATGTAAGAGATTAAGCTACATAATCGTCAGCTCCATGTAATGAACTGATTGTTGGATTGTATCACTTCGGCCAGCAGCAAAGAGCAATGAGTCCACTTTGGTTTTTAGCCAACCCCATTGTCAGATATATTAGTTTATAATGTGCAAGGTGTCCTTCTCAAATGAAAACTTTCAATAATTTGGCCTTTCCCCTGACTCTGATGTGGTACGATCCACCAACAGAGACTTAGTTCTTTGTCTTTAAGCATTGAGTGAAGAATCTACATTTGTACAGCAAGTGCTGTTTTGTATATTTGACACTGATGTACAGTATTCTATGTGTGTTATATGTGTGCTTTATTTATAATTATTATATTTACATTAGAGATTGAGGGGTATTGAAATAACCGACCTGCCCAGCTGCCCGGTGGTTCCCCCGACACCAGAGTTACCTCCAAGGTATGCTGTATTCTAGGGAGCAACAATATTTTTGTTCATTGTAGGACATTTCTATGAGAAATTCACAAGACATCTTGTTGGATGGTTTGGGATCACTACCCAATGTCAATAATTATGAGTAGATAAAATCTACACTGTATGGTGTTACAGTTGAAAGTATATCCTTCACGTAAGATATCAAACTTTGTTATCGGCATCCAAATAATCCATGTTAGAATAACTCAACATCCATCTTTTCTTATACAGTAGAGTCTCACTTATCCAACACTCGCTTATCCAACATTTTGGATTATCCAACGCTTTTTTGTAGTCAATGTTTTCAATACATCGTGATATTTTGGTGACAAGTTCGTAAATACAGTAATTTCTACATAGCATTACTGTGTATTGAACTACTTTTTCTGTCAAATTTGTGGTATAACAAATTCAACACTTCAACAGTTTTGGTGCTTAATTTGTAAAAGCATAACCTAATTTGATGTTTAATAGGCTTTTCCTTAATCCCTCCTTATTATCCAACATATTTGCTTATCCAACATTCTGTTGGCCTATTTATGTTGGATAAGTGAGACTCTACTGTACTTACTTTCTTGCTTCAGATTCACAATATTCCCAAACTCAGATATGAGTACAGAGTCATAATCTGTTGAAGGACAGGATGTCAGTATCAATAATAATAATAATAATAATTATCACATAGTCCTAGACACTTGGGAAATAATAATAATAATAATAATAATAATAATAATAATAATAATAATAATAATAATAATAATATTGCCTGCCTCTCCCTGCAGTGTGAGGCAGGATAAAACAAAATTAAAACAAAAGATGACACACTCTTCAAAGACACACAACAAAATAGAGTCTAAATACAAGTTAAAATCTGCTGATAAAATGCAGCTTAAAATTCACAACTTAAAATTGAATGGATAGGCCTACCAGAAGAGATGGGTTTTCAATTGTATCTTAAACTCCAGTGTTATTCAAATAAATTTATCTCAGTTGTTAATATGAAAGAATTGAGAAATGACTCATTGACTCCCTCACCGAAAGTTTAGAAATCACTGCTAAAGTTTAGATTGTACCTCATATGCCAATATGGCCTTAAAATGCTTAATTCATCCAGTCCCATAACTCCCTTTTGATATGTGTTATGAGGAGCTTGCTTAATCTTTTGTCATAAGAACAGAAAAAGGAACAATTCTGGACCAGACCATCTAGTCCAGTATTCTATGGCTAACCATTTGGCTACAGCCAGCCTGCCAGGACAGAAATGCATTAGTGGTATCCTGCTTCAGTTATCTCATTTCAAGTTTTTTCTTGATTATAAAATGAAAAGCTGTACCTGAAACATAGAGTATGGGGAAATGCCTACATGAATAACCAGGAAACGTCTTCTCTTCATGGATCATTTTTAGCATGTCTTTCTTCACAGTTCAAAGCAAGAACACTATTCTCAGAAGTGACCCAAAAGGGAGCCTTAGGGCGATAAACTGAAATTCCCTTGTGCCTAGTCTTAGCAATGGAAATTAATTCAAGGAGAAAGCATTGTTCCTTTTACAACAGCCTCACTTTATTAGTCATGGATATACTCTCCATTTTATTTGCTCAAGTAAATAAGCTCTGTGATTTCATTTAACAACTATGGACACTTAAGCTGAGATAGTAATTTAAGTATCTCTTGAGCTTTTGATTTAATTTACTGGATGATACTGTCTTTCATTAACAACATCCATTGGCTGTTCAATGGCTAATGGGATGTGAGTTTACTCATCTCTCTGTTTCCCAGCAGACAGGTGTCTACATCACCACACCCCCCCTTCAACCGACATTATTTGGCACCCTTTCTGGAAATCCCAGCAGAGACCAAGGTATAAGTGATTGTGGTGGACATTCAACTGCCATCTTTTCATAAATAAAACGTGTGCCATATCTATCTTAGGCTGTGTCTCTACAGGCCAAATAAAGCAGACGTTCCTTTCAATTGCTGTGGAAAGTCCACATGGTGAATGGCTAGATTTGCCACAGAAGCATTGCATCCAACTCTTAATCTGGCACAGGGCAAAACAGGATTTACTCCAGAGCTTCCCAGAAAATCCAGAGTGATCCTGTATTTTGTTGTGGCTGGTTGGAACAGGCTGGACCTGCTCAATCCAATGCCCACATGCCCATTGCTTCCGCTGAGATCAGCAAAAGCAATGTCACCAGCAAGCCTCTATGCAAGAGCTACGTGAGAGCCAGTAACACAATGAGGGAACTGTGAGGGAACAGATGACATAGAGGTGGTGATGGCAGCCCTAATACATCCTTAGATTGGCCAGCCATCTGTATGGCAAACGGACTGCAGGGTTACTGCAGGATTGAATTGGGACAGCCCTAGAGCAGTTTACCCTGGACTGTATGAGTACCTTAGGCCACCATAATAGCAGGAACGTGTTTACAGCAGGGTAGGAAAACATTGGCTTTTGAGATGTTTTGAACTACAACTCCCAGAACTCTTCTCATTGGTCATGGTAACTGAGCTTTCTGGGGGTTTATGTCATAAATGTACCCCATCATGATGCAATCCTGTTTAGTTCTTCTTCTGACATCCAACATGTTTTAATTCCCCACATCAGTGGTTCTCATCCTCTGGGTCTCCAGATGTTTTGGCTTTCAACTCCCAGAAATCCTAACAGCTGGTAATCTGGCTGGGATTTCTGGGAGTTGTAGGCCAAAATACCGGGGGACCCACAGGTTGAGAACAACTACCCTAGATTGTCTCTATTATCCACTATATAGAAACATCAATGGGGGGAGAAAGGAAAGGGGTGCCACTACTATAATGAATGATGCATGATGCAGCAGGGGAAAAGATCTCAACTGAAAATGAGGGACCAAGGAATCATTAGACTCAAAGCTAGGCATTTAATAGAAGGGCGGAAACAATAATCCATGAGAAGCCCAGGATCCCAAAGGGTTTCCATGAAGAAAAAATGGAAATAAAAGCTCCAAGAAAAGGTAGCCATTTGACACAGGTTCATAGGGGAAAGACCTAAAGACAAAAAATCTTATAGGAATGGCTTACAAAGTACAGCTATGACATTTAGTTTCATAATACGTTGTAGGGCTATAAAGGATGACTTTGTTTTAATAATTGGCCTATATGCTGGAATGGCTAAGGTCTGTGTTGCTGGACCAGCTTCTGCTGCTTTTGTGCATAACATACTTTTGTTTATGTGGGTCATGAATGTCTGTCTCCTAAACTCTTGTGCAGTCACATCTCATTGCATCACATCATCTTATGGGTGTATATGCAGATTTTCCTTTAAAGATCAGGCGAGTTAAGCCATCCAATGCCCACGGCCTGAGAAGTTCCAAGGCTTTCCACCTCAGATGACTGAGCCCCATACACTAATGTGTAGCATCTCAAACATGGGCCAATGATTTTGAAGGAAAACCATTAATTAAGAGGAAAACTAATATGGACCAGATGTGAACTACAGATGTTATATTGCTTAAGTCTATAGCAGATACGTGTAAAGCTGAAAATAATCACGTTTTAATTGTATCAATTGTATTTTGATTCTTACAGGAAATGACAGACAACATGTGTAATGGAGGACCACATCTAATTTATAATGGAAGAGCATACTGAAATATTTACAGATGCTTAAGGAACAAATGTTTTCAGGGTTTTCTTTATGGGGAAATGATAGGTGCCGATAACTTGGACTGAAGGCACTGAAAATATTATGGCTTTTATTTGCAATAATTTCATAACTAAAAAAGCGAGCAGCACAGTTGCATCTTTTTTCAGAGATTTGCTTTGATTTTCCTTCCTGTTATTTGAAGATATTTTACTGTATATTTTGAAAAGACACGGTAATGATCATGTCTCTAATATCTCCTTCTTCTTTTTTGTCTGAATTTTTTTCCTGCTAATATTTGAAACTGACTTTTTAGACTGCTGAAATTCTACTTCAGAGGACTTTTTGAAATTAAAAACAAAGCAGAACACAACAACCCACAGACATGAAAGTATAAAACAAAGGATTTTGCAATGGTAGTAATGGAAATTAGACTTGAAAGGTTTGCCTTTCCTATATGCAGTCTAATGAATGAATTATGAGCATGCTGAAACAACAACAATGTCTTTGTTTTGAAAGACAGAATGCTTTAGAGGATGCCATAAGTCAAAACCTGAACAATGCCTTGCTGTAAAGAAACTGTAAATATTTCCAATTTGTGAAGTATATTTCATAATTTGTTCATAAAAAGATGTCAAATAAAAGAAATCTAAAATGTAATTATTTCTGTTATTTTTTGAGAACACCTTGTGACGTGCTTTTAAGATCAAACACAAGAACAAATACAATAATTTTGCCTGACTTGTACCCTGTGAACAGTTTTAAGTCTAGGAGCTGTGGTGGTGCAATTGGTTAAACCCTTGTGCTGGCTAAACTACTACCTTTTCTTACAGAGGAAATGGCTTAGGTCTCAAATCGTAACAGCCAGACTGAAGGTTGGCCATCTATCACACAGATCTAGGATGTCTTCTGCATCTCTGTGATTTAGGCCCTGGATTTATCCATATCCACATGTACTGTGTGATCCATATATTGCTGAAAAGACTCCCTGTTCTAATACTGCTGCCATAGTGAGGTGCGATTTGTCCCTGTACCACTGATTACAAATTGTTTTAAAACTTGCATATGGGGAAATTTTAGCTCCAGACTGGGGATTGTAATAGCACAGATGTTGCTACTTTTCAGGAGAAATCTATGATATGCGTATTTGTGGAAGCAGGACTTGGGCCAAGGACAACGTGTCCAATTAAATTGCTTTTTTGGATATTGTTGCTAAGTTCATCGAATAAAGGCAAATTGCGAAAGGACTTTGTATGGCAGTTAGGTTAAACATGAAAGCTCTTGCAAATGCAAAATGAGAAGCTGCCAAGAATAATGTTCAGATGACCCCATTTCATTAAACACAGAAGCTTTGGTATATGGCAGATTGAATATATTGAGTTAGAAAATTATTGATCTTACCTTTACCAAATTAAACAGCTTATTTTCCCCTCTGTCAGATACTGTGCTGTCAGATACTGTGTTGTCTTGGTACAAAATGTATTCTAGTTGCCCTCCAGGTTTGCTGGGCCATAGTTCCCATAAACCCTAGTGCACACAAGCTAATGCTGAAAGAACACGGGAGTTGTAGTGCATTTCCTAGCAATATTGGGAGGGGAAGGAGAAGTTCATTCAGACGTTTTCACTGAACCAGCCAAATCACCATGCTTAATGAGAAGGAAAGGCATTGAATGGAAAGTAAGGAATCAGATCATACTTCCAAAAGATGTATGTAGTTTTCATTAAAGAGGAAGACTTGTAAAAACAGAGCCAGCATGGTGTGGTAGTGGCTTGAGCATTGGACTAAATATCTTGAGACCAGGGCTTAAATACCTGTTCAGCCATGGAAACCCACTCAGTGTCCTTGGGCAAGTCATTCTCAGGAGAAAGGATTTGGGTTTAGAGGCAACTCATTTTAGGGTTGCCCTAGAGAAGGCATGAGCAAACTTTCTAGCTTGAGGGCCGCATGGTGGGCCGGATCCCCAGTAACCAAGTAGTCTGTCTATTCACGATAAGCATGGAAATGATTGAAGGTACGTAGAAAAGTATCATAATTATTATTACTGTAACGTTTTGAAAAACTTTGCTGCAGGCAAGTCACAGATCATTTACTATGTTGCCCTTAGAAGCCATCTGAGACAATCACTGCTGATGGAGGAGCCCACTTTATTTATTTATTTATTTATTTATTTATTTATTTATTTATTTATTTCTGGTATTTCTACCCTGCCCTTCTCCCCTGGGGGACTCAGGGCGGCTTACAAATTGGCCCACTGAGTTGAGTATGGTGTTGGTTTTATGATGATGGTGATATTATGATGTGTACGTATGTAATAGTTTTTCATATGCCAGAACATAAGAAGTGGATTACACTAAGGCCTGTATTAGGACCGGTGCTTTTATGTTATAATTATAGAGCTAAAATACCTAAGGCTCATCTAATTCAACTCCCAGAATATAGGGGGGGGGGGGGACAGATACAGTATTCTTGACATTCATCCAACCTCATTCAACTTTAGCAGGCTTTCTTGATGTTCAACTAAAATCTCATTTCTTGCAGTTTGCATCAATCTGTTCTTAGTCTTGTCTCTGGAGCAGCAGAAAACAAGCCTGTGCCATCTTTTACCTAATATTCCTTCAACTGTTTAAGATGGCTATCACCTCTCAGTCTTCTCCTTTTAAAGCTAAATATATCCAGCTCCCCAATCTGCTTCACATAAGGCCTGGTTTCAGATCTTTTATAAACCTCGTCACCTTCCTCTGAACACATTCCAAGTTGTCAATATCCTTTTTGAACAGTGGTGCCCAGAACTGTTCAAAGTATTTCTGGTGAGATTTGATTAAAGCCAAGGGAATATGATGTACTGTTCTTGGAGTTCTGTTCATGTTCTCTTTAGATATTTGGTTGGCCACTGTGAAAACTATGCTGACCTAGATGGATTTTGCTCTTATTTAGGAAGGCTTTTCTTATGTTCTTATGATAATTTTAGTAGTATTTATCACATTAGTATTTTTATCACATTAGGATGAATTACCAACTGCTTGAACAGTGGCAGAGCCGGGTTCTGTACAAGGCTTACGCAAAGCAATTCATTATCTCATGCAGACCAATGTTCATAGCAAAAGCTTTTCTTTGAGATTTTCGCCTTGTCACGTTATCGCAAAGCTCTCAGGCTGTCAGGAGCTGAGATATAATTGGATTCTGAGTAATATAGCTTTTAAAATCTCAGCCAGCAAGTCGTCTATTTTTAGAGTATGAGATAGGAGTTTAACAATAGTTTCTCTAATAGCCTTATCACTCCCATGACACAGAGAGCATTGTAGTTATGCCACACCTATATCACAACGAAATGCTTCTAGGTGGGAAAGATGGTAAATATGAAAATCTGCAGTCCGCACTAACTTGCCAAGATATTTCCCTTTGTTCCTAAATAAATATGCTGTGCACGATATCCAAGTCTATGATTTGAGGGACAATCCAAGAAAAAAAAATCTATTATTTTCCTATTGTTCAAGTTACACTGCACAAAAAAATATACTGAGGCATGATCCTATTTTCCTTTTTAGCTCCTATCTTTCTCCTGATCAACAGGGGTGCAGTCCTCAGTCAATTACAGATGAAATGTCAAAAACAACAACCTTAGCTGTTCTAAATCTAATTGTATCAAAGCTTTATATTATTGTACATGGAAATAATTACAAAAATACAACTAAAGAAAATTGATTAACATTAAAATTCACAATGACTGGGTGCTTACATATCCAAAGTTGTTTCTATAAATGTGGTCTAACCTTCTCATGGGCATGTTTGTGTGTGTGGAATTCCACTACTGCATTTTTGTTGGAATTTTCCTACGTATAAAAAGTGATTTTCATACAATTACTTAATTGTATAGAATGAATGCAATTTGAATCCATCGGGACAAAAATAAGCTGTAATTGTGTGTGAGCTGTATATATAGAGACTATCCTTAAGGAATTTTTTTATTAATGCGCACATTATCAGTGCCTGTAGTTTCCTGTCTCTAAAATCTAACTAAAGAAAGGAAACTGAATGCTAATGGATTGTCATGTCTTAAATATTTACAAGGATTCCTATAAAATAATATTGCTGCAAAGTTTATATGCATTTTTCATCAAAATGTATTATATAAATCACATTGTGCCACAGATTTCTTTGTGACACAGATTTATTGTACAAAATGAAAAGTGAGTCAAATGGACATACTACATTTGAGCTCCATCAGTTCAGAGCAGCAAAACAGCTCCACTCCAGAAGCTTCCAGAAAATGTTCTGCCCAACTTACTGGGCAGAGAGGTTGCGATAATGGAGCATCCTCCCGGCCGCCATGGTGGCAGGGGGGCTTCTTCTTCCCAGAAGCCCCCTCAGAAGCAGGAGAGGTTACCGCCGGCGGGGCGGTTGGTCAATGAGGGCTTGCCCTGGCTTGCCCACTGATTGGCTGGGCTGGCTGCCCTCTCGACAGACCAGGGATGAAAAGAGGCTCCCTTTACCATCCACGGGTTGAAGTCATGGCAGCTGTATCTAGTTAGGGCTCTGGCCAGGTTTTTACACTCATGAGGCCCAGTGCCAGGCCTCCTGTTTGTGCACCAAGACAGGAGCCCTCTCACCAGGTACCAGTTCATGGATATCTTCTGCAGATCCCTTTTGGACCTGGGCCTCCCGTATGCCGAGTTTGGGGGGCATTCCTTTAGAATCCAGGCAGCAGCCACGGAGGCTGCAGGTGGTCCCGGTAGGTGTTATTAAGTCCATGGGGCACTAGTAGTCCTCAGCCTATACCTCGTACATTCGTCCAGACCTTCTCATCAAAGGAATGGGGACTGCTGGATGTTCTCTGCTTACTCCCACATGGCTGTGGCACCAGGTAAGAAGGCGGAGTAGTTGCAGAAGTCACGGGTCTCCCACAGTCATGGAAAAGGGATCGCTGGATGGCATATGCAGAGGCACACTACGGATGGCGGAACTATGGGACTGAAGTGTTGGATCACTTTGTGGACTGAGAGGCTGCGGAATGCATTTCAGACACCATGTAGACCACCCACGGTGGTACTAAACTCCCCAGGGATGGTTGGGGTCTTTGTTGTTAGAGCCACTTTAAGGACTATCAGGTACAATGAGATCGGAGCAGCAGGGTTGGCGACAGGGAGAGTGGGGGATCCCACCTCTGGTTCTGACTTGCTTATTCCCTCCACATTGGAGGGGAGAAGGCCTGGTGGTTCTCCAGGGATTCAATCGTGACAGGAACCCCGTATTGTGCTGGTCAGTAATAGCAGCACCCCCTGGAGTGGTTAAGCGATATCAGACAGCAGCGGGCTGTCCGATCCTCAGATCCAGGACCCATGTATGGCTGCCAACCCAGTGTCTCTTCTGTGTCTCTTCTGTAAGTTATAAACAAGTTGTGGCCATTTGTTATCCCAACACGGTGTGTGTCTTATACCTCGGTTTCCTGGTGGGAGGCCCTAGTTGCACATGCCCACACAATTGCACATCACTTTTATAACATATTGATTTCAATGGTGGAAATTTTGGTTGCAATTCTACCTTATATTTTCTGAAGATGAAGACCCATTGAACAACGTGGTGCTTACTTTGTGGAAAATATGTTTAAGTCTGCAGTCTTAAATATTTGTTCAGCTTTTACACTGAAGCTCAAAGATGGCTCATATGGATTGCCTCCACAGTTTACTGACATATAATGGAAAATGGAGTTGTAGCCTGCCCAACATAAATTTCTCATTAATAGATGAGGCCAAGACAAAGTAAGTTGCTGTCATAAAGGCTAACTGAATATTGACTATTTCATGTCTACTGTTTGAAATGAATACAATTAGAAGAGATAAGACACTTTAAATTTCTATGGATAGTATCACAATGCCCTAATTTCATCGCTAGAAATGAAGTTACATTCATCTGCCATTTCAACCTACTTCTGCCCATGCAATGTTCTAGGAAAGAAGCAGTCATCTTGGCATCAAAACATCTTGGCTCAGTCTTGATGCATTGCACATACTGAAAAATGATGGTAAAAATTAAGAGCTGTCTTGGCAAAATAATATTGGAAGAGAAGGAAGAAGAAGAGAAAAGGAAGGAGTGGAGAAAGCTGTTCAAATTTCTTTCTTATATCAATCAATTTTTTTCAGAAATTCTATGAAGGCAAAAACAGGTGGTAGCGTTGAGAGACAAAAGCTGCCCTTTGCAAAACTTTGCTACTCATGAAATTCCTTAATCAACAAGTAATCCTTTATTTGTTGGTTAATAATGACATCAGAAGTTCATGTTCAATTTTTCTATTAATGATCACTGCATACCATGAGTAACTGCAGCCTTGAGGGAAATCCATTTTTGTAGGTTTCACATAAAGAACATTTTGGTGCTTCAACTCAACTGTGTGTTTTGGCAACACACTACAGGAAATATAATAATAATACATCTGGGCCCTTTCTTTCTCACATAAACTCTACCAATAACAGAAATGGAGGAAAGACAGAGTTTTTAAAAAGATACAGAAAGGTTAAAACAACTGTTTTGTTAAATCTGACTATCAGCATCTGATGTAGTCTAGAGAGACCAGGATCCCATTCCATCATTATGCTCACAGAAATAACTTTCACAAGGACAAACAGGAGAAACACAAATGGCTCCTACTTCTTGCAGCTCTCCACATTTCCTAATTTTAAAGTATTTGGCTGAAGTCAATAAGCTTCGAATGATTTCATGATGTATTTTGTGCAGTTTAGTTGGCGCAATAAATGTATTACTGTTTTGTGATGTCAGATCTTGCATTTTGCTATATGGCCAACATAGCTATCCCCGTTCATAGATAATGTTGCAGTTTGCAAATGTAATGAGAAATGTCCAAAAACAGGTTGTGTAGCTATGCAAATTTATGAAATTCCAGTCAACACTGCCTCCATTTCATTGGGATCAATCTGCAACTTTTTAAATCTAATCAGCACCAGTATAGTCACCTAACACCAATTCATGATTTCTCCCACCATCCAAAGCTTAACGAATGGAAAGGAGCGGTAGAACTATCATAGAATTGTAATACTTCCGTATAATCCACTGTATAACCCCCATACCAGAGGTTCGATATTGATATTAAAGAGAATAAGGAACAAAATGGAATTGTGAAGCATACTGTAAGTTCAAAGATTGTGGTGCATCTACACTGTAGAATTATTGAATTTTTGATACCACTTTAATCTGATGCTATGGAGACCCCGATAGCACAGTGGGTTAAACCACTGAGCTGCTGAACTTGTGAACTGAAAGGCCGATGGTTTGAATCCGGGGAGTGGTGTGAGCTCCTGCAGTTAGTCCCAGCTTCTACCAACCTAGCAGTTCAAAAACATGCAAAAGTGAGTAGATCAATAAGTACTGCTCCAGTGGGAAGGTAACGGCGCACCATGCAGTCATGTTGGCCACATGACTCTAGAGATGTCTATGGACAATGCTGGCTCTTCTGCTTAGAAATGGAGATAAGACCAACCCCTAGAGTCCGACATGACTAGGCTTAATGTCAGGGGAAAACCTTTACCTTTACTATGGTACCATGGAAATAGAAGTTTTACAAGTTGTAGCATTCTCTGTCAAAGAGTGCTGGTATCTCATCAAAGTACAAACCCTATGATTCCACAGTACTGAGCCATAGCAGTTAGTGGTATCAAAGTGCATTAATTCTACAATGTGGATGCACCTCATGTCAAAACCTGGGGGATGAAATCAGAAGGGATTCAGACTGTTTTATTCATCTCACTTACTGAAATGAATGGAACTGAAAATGATTAATTTTGGATGAATCATGCTGTTATTTTTGCAACTATTAATTAATATGATTCACATGTCATTTGGTGGAACATGAAGGATACCTACAACTGACTGCATTTAAAATAGATCATAACAACAAGCAAAAAAAAAAAAAAAACACTCTCAAACAAATCACTGTAGTCCTGGCAAAAGGATCTGGCTTTCCGGTCATCTACCAATCCGTGGGTTCAGGCAATATTTCTGCCACAGTTCTCACATATTCCATGTTTCTCATGTTTTGTTTTTCAAAAATGAAGGGAAAAAAAACATAACATTGACTTCTGACATTATGGGATTTTGCTTCATTTTTCACACGTGGGTGGATGAATGGGAGGGTAAACAGTTGAATCAGTTACACTGAGAACCCAGAGAGCTGCCAAGTTAAATCAGAGGCTGAGTGGGAAGCAAAGGAAGAGCAGAAGTTCTCCAAACAACACTGAGGTTAACGCAACACTGAAGCTCACACCAGTGAAGTCACAGCAGGACCTTTCATTCCTTCAGGAGCAGGGAGGCTTCAGTTTCCCACATCAGTAAAGAACACCAGAAGAAATGGAAGATGAACACTCCAGACTGCGTTTACAGAATCTTGGCTTTGGCACTTCAAAATGTTTTATATTCAGAACAATTAAGAAAACCCTTGAAACATAAGAATATACAAAATTGGGTCTAGCTAAGAACTAAATAATTCTTAGGAGAAGAGTTTAGTCAGCACTTTTATTGGTGCTGGAAAAACAGAAATAAACAGTGTTTGACCCAGGAAACAAGGCCATTTTTCTCTCAGCATTTCAACTTGCACAATTATACATTATTCCAAAAGAAATATTTTTCATATAGTGCTAGGATGAATGGCATAATTCATAAGATGCTAAAGAATTGCAATTAAGCTGGCTGAATTGTAACTTGTGGAAGAGAAGTATGTTCTCAATTCACTTCTGACATGATAAAAAAATCTGCTGGAGTTTGGTTCCAGGATCCCCATAGATGATGATGATGATGATGATGATGATGATGATGATGATTTGTTACCTGCCTCTTACTACAGCTTGTGGTGGTTTCCCTGTGGAGCTGTGCATAAGAATGCTAAAGTTACTCAGCATACACTGCAACAGAGACCTGTGGTTAATATTTACAAATTAAAACAATTTAAAAGAATAAAAGCAATTTAAATAAACCAGATAAAAAAGATTAAGAAGGGTGAAGCAAATTCACAAGGAGGGGGGAAAATGACAAAAATACAAAATCATCAGATCACGTCTGCAGTAAACAAATAAATGTGCTATCATTAGACAGCCTTGTTTCTCTTTTGTGCTACCGGATTTCTCCCTCAATCCAATAGGTTATAGAAGAGAACAAACTTTTGTTAATAATAGCCATATATTTAAAGCAAGAATGATTCATATAGTGATGCAATCTGTGACTCTTTCTTGGAACACAAAATTGTTTTTCATACTATTAAGGTTACTTCCAGGGGTTTTTTTGTGTGGGGGGGGGAGTTCTCTCTTGGATATTAACCCTCTTGAGGTGTGTGTGTGTGTGTGTGTGTGTGTGTGAAAAAATGCCCCCTTAACCAGTAGAAGGCGTAAAACCATATTTCCTGTAAACAATGTATAAAATGGTGTATCAGCAGGTTATTCTTCATCTGGAGGTGAGCCATCCTTAGCAAGGCAACATTGCCTCTATCTACATTCTGAAAGGAACACATATCTTTGTTGTAGCTTGACAAGGTATATTCTTCATATGTAGCTGGTGGTAGCAACCATCCCACAAAATAACCAGGGCAAAACCTTCAGGACAGTTACAATTCAGTAGGATTGGGCATGGATTCGTTTTGGCTGTTTGCCTTCGGACTCTCTGGCTTCTTGGGACACCCGTAACGGCGAGGGTTCCACCGACATATTTTTTTCGACAGAGCTGGACCATGTGGCTGCCGGTTGCAGTCCCTTCTGCTCTATTCAGGATCATGCAGCATGCGAGAGGCTGCCGCGTGCTCGCAAGGGGTTTCCCTTAGAGCCCTTTCTGTTGGGCGAATCAGAATAGTAGTGTCTTACGCAAGTTGTGTTTATTTAATGGAGTGAGGGCCTCCATTGTTCAGTTGCATCCAGGCTCTAGAGAGAGGTGCTTCAGTCCGATTGCCTTTCAGCTTTACCTTTTGGCTTGACTTGGCCTCTCTCTAGCATTGAATCTTTTTGATTTTCCTTGATTTTTCTTTATTTTCTGGATTCTTTATGGGTAGGTGGGTGGGTGCGTTTGTGGTGTGCTTTTCCTTTAGGGTGGCTCTCAGCTTTGAGTCACCCTTTAGCCTCTAATAAAGCCTTTAGCTTCTTCTCTTATCTCTCCTCTGAGAGGAAGGCAAACAAACAACAGCCATCAATGTGTTGTCGAAGGCTTTCATGGCTGGGATCACAGGGTTGTTGTATGTCTTTCGGGCTGTGTGGCCATGTTCCAGAAGTATTCTCTCCTGACGTTTCGCCCACATCTATGGCAGGCATCCTCAGAGGTTGTGAGGTATGGATAAACTAAGTAAGGAAAGGAAAGAATATATATCTATGTAGAGTCCAGGGTGTGGCAAGAGTCCTTTGTCACTTGATGAACCAGCCTGGACACAGTATATTATTTGAGAACACAGAAATGCTGGATCATTCCAACAACTATCATGTCAGACTACACAGAGAAGCCATTGAAATCCACAAGCATGTGGACAACTTCAACAGAAAGGAAGAAACCATGAAAATGAACAAAATCTGGCTACCAGTATTAAAAAAACTCTAAAATCAAAACAGCAGATGGGAACCAACACTCTGAGGGCAGAGGGCAGCTAATGACTGAACAAAGGATGCCCCCAGGCAAGAGACAAAACCTTTCCAATGCTAATTAGGGTGATTAACTGAAACATTAATGCTGGCTTCCCAGTGACAAAGGACTCTTGCCACACCCTGGACTCTACACAGATATATATTCTTTCCTTTCCTTAGTTAGTTTATCCATACCTCACAACCTCTGAGGATGCCTGCCATAGATGTGGGCGAAACGTCAGGAGAGAATACTTCTGGAACATGGCCACACAGCCCGAAAGACATACAACAACCCAACAGCCATCAACTTTGGCCAAAGGATCTACCAAGCCCCTAGCACTGTTTCATTCCAAGAGATTCACAGCCGAAATAATGTTTCCTTCAAGTACCTGTGTTTTATAGAACTTCTGAGTTACAAAGGCAAAGAGTGCATAAGTGATTTCTAATGCGTACGTGGTAATCCTTATCTGAGGTGTATGTGACCAGGACAGAATGTTTTTAGGATTTCTTGTTGGAGGACGTCTCTGGATCTGGCACTATATGTAACCACAACATCTGGCCACATAATATTGCGGTTACAGAATTTCTTGCATAACAGAAATGACAGTGATTAGTAAATAATGCAGGTGATGGGAAGAGTCAACTATTGTCAAAATGGAGGTGGCTAGCTTCTCTATAACATATCAACATATCACTGAATCTTTAATCTCTATTTTACACCAATTCCATCAGCCTCAATCAAGACAACAGATTGTGAGAGATTTCGGGAGGTGTATTCCCAAAGAACTGAAAGGCAAAAGTTTCCCCTTGCTCTAAAGTTAAACCATTTAGGGACACCATGAAGGCTTAAGGAAAAACTCCTGGAAATGCCCAACACTAGAGTCTCAAAAGGCAATATGAAGAATAAACAAAAACAAATGGAAGGGAATGTAAGTTTCTCACAAAACTGTTTAGATTTCAACAGCAAACACTGTGAAGATTAATAGGAGCAGTTTAGACCAAACTTTGAGCAGACATTTTGAATAATGATGTGTTTGTTTTCATATTAAACTTTGGGGAATGATTCCCTTTACAGAATTTTA
Source organism: Anolis carolinensis (assembly GCF_035594765.1). NCBI lineage: Eukaryota > Metazoa > Chordata > Lepidosauria > Squamata > Anolidae > Anolis > Anolis carolinensis. The sequence goes on from NC_085846.1 coordinate 85,677,455, forward strand.
TTTGGGTTAAGCATTGCTTAATATATACGTATTCAAAGCTCAATTGTGCCACCTGGTGACTACTTCCTAAACTTACATTGATTATTCATCTGTACATAAAACGAAATGTTTCTGACAGTGATACTTCCTTTTTAAAAGTCTTTTTAAACCTCCTCCTTGTCCTCTGTCCAGCTGGATACCTTTTAGGAGCACCAACATTGGGAAGATGGTGAACCATTTCCAGTGTTGAGTTGCAACAGCATGTCTGTAGTAAACATTAATGCAATGAAGCTTGAGCTGGAAAGTATAGAATAGTCCTCCAGTTTCATGTATTGGAATTGTATGAGCTTGCCTATGACTGGCAAGGTAAACACTAGCTGTTTCCAGAAGTCTTCACTTAATATCAATGAACAGCAAAAGAAAGAGGAAATATAACCCTGACCCCATTTACACTGCCATATAGTGCAGTTTAACTATGTAGACTTATATAATGTAGTTTAACTGCACTGGATTGTATTATATGAGTCTACACTGACCATTCTGTGTTGGGAATTCCTTCTTTGGAGGCTTTTAAACAAAGGTTGGATGGCCATCTGTCAGGGGTGCTTCGATTGGGCTTTTCCTGTATGGCAGAGTGGGAATGGACTAAACAACCCATGAGGTCTCTTCCAACTCTATGCTTCTATGACAATGTAGATCCAGCCTCACCAGCTCCCAAAGTGTGCTAAAGAAAACATATATCTATAAAGATGACCATCAAAATAAAAAACATAAGCTTTTTACCATCTGTTTCTGGGCACAATTCCAAGTGCTGGTTATGAGTTTTAAAGCCCTAGACCAGAGGTCCTCAAACTTTTTAAGTGGAGGGCCAGTTCACGGTCCCGCAAACTGTTGAGGGGCCGGACTATGATGATATAGTTCAAAATTAGGATTGTTGTTGTGTGCCTTCAAGTCGTTTCAGACTTAGGTCAACCCCAAGTCTAAAGTTTAGGATAGGGGCCAGGTAAATGACCTTGGAAGGCCACATTCGGCCCACAGCCCTTAGTTTGTGGACCCCTGCCCTAGAAGGTTCAGGTCCAGGTTATTTGGCTGACCACATCTCCTTGGACAAACCTGCCCGGACCCTGAGATCTTCAGGAGAGGCCCTTCTCTTGGTCCCACCTCTATCTCAAGCACGGCTGATGGAACAAGACAGCGGGCCTTCCTTCTCGATGGCTGCCCCACGACTCTGGAACTCCTTGTCCAGGGAAGCCAGAATGGCCTCCTCCCTGCTGTCCTTTCAGCGGCAGGTTAAAAGCTTTTTATTCAGGAAGGTTTTTTAAATTGTATGGGGCTGCTGTGATTTTATATGCTTTTAATGATGTTTAATACTGTTTTAATACTTTGATATTTGTGTATGCTTTTAGTTGTGAGCTGCTTTGAGTCTCCATATGGAGAGAAAAAGTGGGCTGTAAATAAACAGAAGAAGGGGAAGAAGGGGAAGAAGAAGGGGAAGAAGGGGAAGAAGAAGGAGAAGAAGGGAAAGAAGAGGAAGAAGAAGGGGAAGAAGAAGGAGGAGGAGGAGAAGAAGAAGAAGAAGAAGAAGAAGAAGAAGAAGAAGAAGAGGAGGAAGAGGAGGAGGAGGAGGAGGAGGAAGAGGAGGAAGAAGAGGGAGGAGGAGGGAGGAGGAGGGAGGAGGAGTGAAGTTGTATGAAACTGCCTGTTTATACAAATACAGTAGAGTCTCACTTATCCAACATAAACAGGCCGGCAAAACGTTGGATAAGCGAAAATGTTGGATAATAAGGAGGGATGAAGGAAAAGACTATTAAATGTCAAATTACATTATGATTTTACAAATTAAGCACCAAAAACATCATGTTTTACAACAAATTGACAGAAAAAGCAGTCCTAAGCACAGTATGGTTATGTAGTAATTACTGTATTTATGAATTTAGCACTAAAGCATCGTAATATATTGAGAACATTGACTACAAAAACATTGGCTACTAACAAACTGACTACAAATAAAGATAGAATTGCATAAAATGAACATATAGTAGCAAGGTTGTTGTACCTTGTTTCCCCGAAAATAAGACAGTGTCTTATATTAATTTTAGCTCCTAAAGATGCTCTAGGTCTTATTATCAGGTGATGTCTTATTTTTCCATGAAAAAGAATTCACATTTATTGTTAAACATTTATTATATGCTGTACAGTTGTTGTCATCACAAACCAGCATAACCTGACAAACTGAATCCTATCAAGAATTTCTTGTTACTACCATTATTTCCATGTACAACACTCTATGGTAGGTACATTTACCGATCCTGCGTGCTCTGGTGTTCTGTTCGGTGGGCATGCTTCCAAACAAAAACTTTGCTAGGTCATACTTTCGGGGGAGGCCTTATATTCAGCAGTTCAGCAAAACCTCTACTAGACTTTGCTAGGTCTTATTTTCTGGGGATGTCTTATTTTAGGAGAAACAGGGTATGTCTTTCGGGCTGTGTGGCCATGTTCCAGAAGAATTCTCTCCTGACGTTTCACCAACATCTATGGCAGGCATCCTCAGAGGCTGTGTTCCATGCCACACAGCCTCTGAGGATGCCTGCCATAGATGTTGGTGAAACGTCAGGAGAGAATTCTTCTGGAACATGGCCACACAGCCCGAAAGACATACAACAACCCTGTGATCCCCGTCATGAAAGCCTTCGTCAACACATACAGTAGCAACATTGTTGGAAATTAAATCCATAAAAAGTTCAATCCTTGCTGCCTAGAGAAACAGCTGTATATCGGGATGGGAGGCAAATTGAGTTGGATAATCCAGAACGTTGGATAACCGAATGTTGGATAAGTGAAACTCTACTGTACATACAAGTATTCCAAAATGTGAAAAAAAAGTCAAACACGCCTAGTCTCAAGTGTTTCGGATCAGGGATGCTCAAGGTGTACTTGGGATCTTTGCAGCCTAATTGTGATCCTTCCACACAGACATATAATCCAGAATATCAAGGCAAAAAATCCCACAATATCTGCTTTGAACTGCGTTCTCTGACTCCACACGGCCATATAAAACAGTTCAGAGTAGGTGCGTGGTAGGAGCCTGGGCCATAAAACTCTATGGCACTTCCCGCCTTCAGGGGGTTAAGGATTCAACTGAGCGATATTTTTCCCTCAGAAGTGGGCGGAGCGAAAAGCGCCAAGCCACACCCACGATGGCCGCAGCGTCACCCTTACCGGAAAAGAGGCAGAACCACTTCCGCTCAGGCTGGAGGGAGGCCTGACGTGTGCGTCGGCTGCGTTGGCGTCATCACGGGGCGACAGGAGGGAGCGTGAGAGGCGCCTCGTGCGGGAAGGGGTTCTGTGCCCTGAAGGCCGTCGTCGCAGAAGGCGTTATGGCGGCGGAGGGGGAGGAGGACGAGGGCGCAGTCCCAGTCCCGGCGAATCTTCCTCCCTTCGGCGCCCAGCTGCCGTCCTTCGAGGCGGCGCGGGCGCTGACGGAGAGCCGCTACTCCTGCCTGGTGGTCATGCTGCACCGGAGGCACGTCGCCCTCCCGCCGCGCTTCCTCCACCGGAAGCGGACCGGGATCTGCCTCCAGCTGGACGCCGAGCTGCGTCGCTTCTCCGAGAGGTCGGTCGCCTGTTTGGGGGCAGGGCCCGGAGGCCTCTCTTCACTCCCAGACAGAGGCCTCAAAGCACTAACCCCCTCTGCTCTTGGAAATTTTATACACTTCAAAGCAGGCACGGGCAAACTTCGGCCCTCCGGGCGTTTTGGATTTCAGCGCCTTCCATTTCTAACAGCCTCACGTCCCTTCCTTGAGCGGCTGAGGGAACAAGGAAGGAGCTTGGGGCTATTAGGAATGGTGGACGTTGTAGTCCAAAACACCAGGAGGGCCGAAGTTTGCCAATATCTTGCCTAAGTCCAATTTTTTAGACTTGCATCATTTCGCAACATTGATTCAGTTTTAGTTACAAACCACAGGATGAAGCCAACCCATTAGCCCAGATAAGGACCCATACATAAACTGTTGTAGTGTAATGTATGGGGACACAATAATAATAATAATAATAAAGGCCACCCTGCTGGGATCTGCCCGCATCATCCGAAAATACATCACACAAACCTAGACACTTGGGAAGTGTTCGACTTGTAATTTTGTGATACGAAATCCAGCATATCTATCTTGTTTGCTGTGTCATATAATAATAATAATAATAACTTTATTTTTGTAGCCGTCTTCATCTCCCCAACGGGGACTCGGAGCGGCTCACACGGGGACGAGCCCAATACAAATCACATAACATCATAAAATCAAACAGTTAAAACAACAAGCGTCACATTTAAAAACAAATTAAACAAATCATAGTTTAAAAAACTTAATTAATTACATAAAAACATAATTAATCACAACATCCCCCTTGATAACATATATTTAAAATTACGTTGGAGACAAGCCGTTCCCACATTACAGACAATATAGGTTGGGGTTAAGTTGAAATTGTTTGCAAGTCGGAACAGGTACATTTTTAAAGTGTAACTCCAAACCAGAAATATATATATTCTTTAGCTTTCCACGGTATAGGAGTTGACACCCCTGTAATGTATCTTTTGCTGTCTGTGCCCCTGTTCAGAAGATTTCAGCTCACTTTCTGTCCCTGTGATCATTGGATTTCGAAAACATTGGCTTGTGGAAACAAGAATCGGTGAGAAAGCTTCAGTGGAAACACCTTTCTCCCATGATAATTTATTATTATTTATTTATTTGCCACACTTATATCCCATCTTTCTCAACCCCGAAAAGGACTCACGGCGGCCTTACAAAGGCAACTATTTGATGCCGCATAGAAATGTACATTGGTAAATAAATAGAAGCATTAACGCCAACAGTTCAAACATAATATTAAAATATTGATTAAAATCACATAATCCAGATCATATTTCAAGTCGGCATTATGGAATTGTAGTCTCTTATTGCACTATTCCAATTATTGACCAAATGCCTGATCCCAGAGTCAGGTTTTTAGTTTTTTTCCTGAAGGTCAGGAAGGAGACGGCCGATCTGATTTCACTGGGGAGGGAGTTCCATAGATGAGTGAATTTCAGGAGTGAATTTCCCTTCCTGGGGGTACTTTTCTCTCACTTCCTGTCGTCTCACCCCCGTTCTTAACTTGAGTTGTTTGTAAATTGGATGTTTGTATCTTGGGGACTTCATGTATATGATTTAGTGCTTATTTCACATAGACATGTTTATAACAGGCCTCATAGACTGGATTTAAATGCAGACAGTTCTACTTGGTATGGGAAGTTTACGTCATGAGTAGAATATTACCTTGAAGGCAACAGATCTTGTCTGATCTTGGAAGCAAAGCATTGTCAGACCTATTTAGTACTTGGATATACATTAATAGAAGATTTGAAGACATGCACACACACAGAGACCACTGTGGAAGGTGATGATAGGTCAGTGGTTCTCAAACTGTGGGTCCCTAGATGTTTTGGCCTACAATTCCCATAAATCTCAGCCAGTTTGCCAGCTGTTAGAATTTTTGGGAGTTGAAGGCCAAAACATTTGGGGACCCACAGGTTGAGAACCACTGTGATAAATGACCCAACTAGCAGAGATACATGGTATTGTGTCACTTAAAAATAATTCTGACATGCCCTTTAGGAAAGAAACCCAGTGAGAGGACCCTCCAGCTCAGTGGTCCTCAGCCTTTAGGTTCCCAGGTGCTTCAGTCTACAACTCCCAGAAATTCAGCCAGTTTACCAGCTATTAGGATTTCTGGGTGTTGGAAGGCCAAAACATCTATGGACTCACAGGTTGAGAACCACTGCTTTAGCTCATGACTGAAATCTTCTCTATACAATTTAAGTAATTATGGTAAACTTGTCTGAACTTTCTTCCCCTTATAAACTCCATATCTAGGTCTATATATATTTATATGTAAATTCTTTAAACAAAATTACCAGTTCTTGTTTCTACATGACACTTGGAGGGGGTTTGGAGGTCTTATGTATGCAACCATTCTTTTAATAGGGTTTGGTCTCTTTTACTCTTGAAATCATTCATTGTTTTTCAATGTATGTGTTGATAGTTCCACCAAGTAGCTTCCTTTATTTCTTTCAGTTTCCAAGGTGTTCCTATGGCGTATGATGATATCAAAATAACCAAAGAATTGGGAGATATAATTGATGACATTGGTGCTATCCATCTGGATATTGAAGCAAGTTTTGTAGTCTTTCAGCCTCAAGCTGGAAAAAAACTTGTGGTACGTAGACAAAGAAAAACTGCTTCTAGTGGGTATAACATAGCATCCAGAAGAGATAAATCGTCACTTGTGGCTTAAATTGTGACAGCTGATCTAGCTGTTGGAGCACTTCCACAGCAGGTTGTTCCACAGTCTTGGGACACCTGATAAAAAGGTCCTCTGGGTGACGGTTGGCAGTCAGATTCTAATAGGCAGGGGCAGACATCTCCTAGAGGACCTCCGTTTTCTGGGCAGGTTGTACAGGAAAAAGCGATCCTGTAGGTAGTCTGGACCTAAGCCAAGGTCAAAACCAACCCTTTGTACTTTGTCCAGAAACTAATTGGCAGTCATTAGTTTGAGTGTAATGTAATCACTCTGGATGTTCCTGTAACCAATCTGACTGCCGTATTTTGAGCCAACGTGAGTTTTTGAACTTGGTACAAAGGTAGCCCAATGTAAAGCACGTTGCAGAAGTCCAACCTTGAGGCTATCAGCACATGCACTACCATATTAAGGTTCTCCAAATCTAGGAAGGATCGCAGCTGGTGGATCAGCCGAAGCTGATAGTAATCACTCCTGACCATTGCATCTACATGGGAGGACATTTGGAGAGACCGATCCAGGAGCACTTCCAAGCTGCGAACACAGTCTTTCCGAGGGGATGGAGAATTGGTTGACACATTTCCATCCCAAGATGAGGACCCTTGGTGGCAAACACCTCTGTTTTGTCTGGGTTCAGTTTCAATTTGTTTTTCCCCATCCAGCCCACAGAAGCACTGATTATGTCATTTTTATGCCTAACTGGAAATACTGTTATTCCGAGCAGTAATATGCTGGTAGAGGAACTGTACCAGAAAATGTCAACTGTTCTGTATAAGTAAGATATAAGCCATTTGTTTCAAAGTGTTTCATAAGAAGTAACGGGCCATTACTTCATAAGAAGTAATGTTATGAGTAGTAACATTACAGACTTTAGAGTTCCGTAGAAACAATTGTTTCCTCTGCTTCAAGAACAATATTTTGGGGATATTTAGTGTGTAATCTTTAGTGAACACAGTCTAGGATTCTGCATAAGTTGTGTTTTAAAACTATTGGATCACTTGTTGTGATCACTGAAGCATGTGTGTATTAAGGTTCCATACTCTTTTTATATAGTTGAAAATGTAAAATGTTTTTCTTCAAATAATTGCTGTGTGGCTACAGATGGGCCCACTTCCTGTGACAAACATTTTATTTAAGAAACAAGCAAACAAACCTTCCTTATAGACTAAAATCTTTTTGTAATTGCTTGAAAAACTAGTCTTATGTTGTGAATGCTTTTTAAAAGCTTTCTTCATTTTGTATTTTCCATACCAAATGAAAGAAAGCATTATACCTCAGCTGGGTTTGCATATAATCTACAATATAACTTTACAAAATACAGTTTCTTTGTCATACTCCTAATAAATTATCTCTTTCCAGGGTATAATCAATAAAGTGGCACCTAGCCACATAGGTTGCCTGGTACATGGATGCTTTAATGCGTCTATCCCCAAGCCAGATCATCTGTCGATTGATGAATGGAAAAACTTTGGCTTTCAGATTGGCAACACACTGATGTTTAAAGTGTCACATTTTGATTCAGATGCTGCTGGAGTGTTCTGTATCAGAGGAAAATTGCATAGAAACAGGTACAAAAATGCTATGCTATTTTTATAAAGTACTTAAATGAGATGAATTTACTTTCAGTTTTACAGAGCATGAGTGGATATGTTGGATTGAAACTTCCATGATTTGCTGCAGTACCGCAGGCTAAGCTGGTTGTGGCTGATGGGAGCAGCAGTTCAACATCATCTGAAGTTAATATCCCTCTAGGAAATTTCTAGGTCTCCTAGCATGACTTTGTAGTAATTTCCAGTGGAAGCTGTTTATTCCAATATGGTCACTATTGTCCATGGGTTACTGTTTTCATGCTCAGTTTGGGAAATATTACTTGCATCTATAGGAGTTGTACTGTACTTCTCAGATTGGTCAGAAGTTGATTTTTAAAGACTAGAGCAATGGGTTTGTGACATCTATTAAAATTTGAAAGGCATGGAAACATGAAGGGGACTAATATCTCAAAGGGCTATTTAGTATTTGGGCAAGTGATTTGTGCTCTAAGGATCTTCATGTTATTCAGCGACATTCTAGCTGTTGGCTATCTGTGTTACGCTTAAACTGAAAGTTGGAAAAACATAAAAAGGTAGACTCAGATTATGTGTGTGTAATAAATCTCTATTACAAATACTTAAATCTGGATCTCCAGTAATTTCCAACACCACAGCAGCCTTTAAAATGGAGGCCAGTAGATCTCTGATGTGGAGTCAGAATGGGATCTCCAAATATCAGATGATAGCATCCTCCACAGGCAGGAATCAGTCCAGGATCCATATGCACAAAAAGCAGAACAGACAGTATAGACAGTTGAAACGAAATCAGTAAATGGATATAATTGTGATGGATTAATGGTGATAGAATCTTTTCTATTCATATAATGTTGTGTTTTGGTTTATTTAGCAAGATGATAATTATTTTTTATATTATATCACAATTGCATTATCTCTCCAAAATAGCACTGGAGAAAAGATCCCAAAGGAAAGGCACAAGAAAAAACATGAGAAGCATCTTGATGGGCAGAATGGTATTGAGGAGATGGAGATTGACTTAGCGACTACTGACAGAGAAATGGATCCCAAGGACACTGATAATGGAATATGTGATATGGCAGATACAGAGGGTGTTCAAGATATAGCAGATTCAGGAACACATGCCAGTGACTCAAGCGGCTACCACAGTGATCGAGCCACATCTAAGAAAAAGAAGAGAAAACATTGTGAGGAAGACAGTGGACTCCCTGCATTGTCACCTTCAAAAGCTAAAAAGAAGAGAAAAGAATGAGAAATAGAGTAATGCTAAAGTGCCTTCAACTGAATGTGGAACTCTGATCTCAGGCTGGATCTATACTGCCCTGTATTCTAGGATCTGATTCCAGATTATCTGCTTTGAACTGGATTATATGAGTTTGCACTGCAGATAATCTGAGATGATCAGATAATCTGGGATCAGATCCTGGGATATAGGACAGTGTAGATCCAGCCTCAGATGTATTATGCTTCATGTTAGTGTTAATGATTTGCAGTTGCTTTATTGGAAATGTTGCATATAAAATCACTCAAAGGTTTTATAAAGGCAGTTAGCCAAATATGAAAAAGGGAATTGTGTTTTTGTACATTGTCAGATTTTTCCTTGAAATATGCAGATGTTTTTTATCAAAAGTGAAAAGAGCAGGATACACTTTGGTGCAATGCTTATAACTGAGGTATATTACAAAATGATATTAGAAGTCTGTTCCCAACTTAATCAGGACATATCCTTTTAAAAAAACCAAAAACACCACAGACCTCCAGATATCTAGTGGAAGGAGCAAACAAGAAGGAATAGGTTTGTATACAATTTTAGGTATGTATACATACATGTCTTCAAACAAGAGAAATCCGACTCATTATTTTGGACATTTTCTCTTTATAAACCTATCTCTAAAATGTCAAATTGCAATTGCAGTAATCACTGTAGTAATAGTAGTAATGTCTTCAGAGTTACAGGTAATAGATGTATTTGGAAGAGCTGTAACCTGTTAATTTTGCCATAAAAACTGGGTAGCTTCCTTGAAGATAAATTTCTCTGCTTTCTGAGGATTAAAACATGGTTTTGTCTTGCTTTGGTGGCTAGATAGTATAATTGCAAAAATATCTGGCTTTTAATGTGGAATCATCAGAGACTATCACTTTGGCCACCAAGGTAATTCCTTAAGGTTGGAAAATATGAGGTACTGCAAATAACTAACTGTTGATTTTGTTATCTGAGATGGACGGGAAATGGAATCAAGTATGTGATGAGGGATAGCTTTATTTCAAAATATGGAAACCAGCAATTGTGTATGGGAGGAGGCTGCCTTCTCATTTTGGTAGTGGAGCCTCAGCCCTCTGCCCCAAATACCTGTCCTCATAGCATCTCCTGCTTCTACTCAGATCTGTCTCTCAGTATGAATTGAGATGAAGATCGTATCTAGTGCCAAACATTATAAAGGACTTCTCACTTGTGACAATAGCTAGATTAAGCCAAGGTCCTCTTTCTAACTCGATGCTTCTAGTATACACTTCCTTCTGTGCCACTAATTCTGATGTAATGTTTAATTACATGTGTCTTTATTGTCCTGAAAAGAAGAAAAAAAAGATCCCCGCCCTCAAATGTCCCTGAATGCTCTTGTCGTGGTGGGGTCCCTTGTTTTTGCATTAATGTGGGAATTTTTATAAAAGAGGTTTTTTAAAAAAACAAACCAAGTTATCTGACTTCCATGTAACAAGGATTCTCCTGGTCTTGAAATGACCTGTGATCAGAGAAGGCATTTCAGACAAAAATGGGGAAACTGACACACTGGAAGCCACCTAAATAGGCCTTGGGGCTGCTTGCTGGCTGCTTTAAGCCTTTTAGCATAGATTCTGAAGTTTTTAGATTCTAATAAGAGTTATAATAACTTTTAAATGTATTCAGGTTTTATAGGATTTTTGCTTTTTAAATCCAAAAATGATCTCTGATTTGCTCCCACATAGGTTTTTTCTGTTACTTTGTTGTTTGTGTGTAGTAGGATATCACTGAATGAAAATAGTATGAAAATTAGTAATGACACTTGTGAAAAAACAATGTGTGATAAAACATGTTAATTGTGGTTTGTTTGTTTGTTTCGGATTCCACCCCCCCCCCCCCCAAAATCATTTAAAACAGCTTAAATATTGAAAAGTAATTTCATTGCAGGCTGTGGATTGATAATTTTGATAATTCCTCTCAAAGTGTTTAAAGGTGTAAGGCTGCAAATCGCATGCCTACTTACTTGTGGACTAAGTTCTGCAGATACAATGGGTTTCCCGTCTTAAAAGACATATATGTAACTTTTAATGTTTTCTTTCAGTTTTCTTTCACTGGACTTAAAACATAACATAATCATATGTTTAGAATCATATGTACCCCACCATTCACAGCAATGAAAATTACAGAGTTGAAATGTTTTAGATTGCCTTTGAATCCTATGACTGGAAGGTTATTGCATTTTCATGACTATTGCTTTATTTGCAATAGCGATGGGCAAGGGAACTCCATTTGATCCACATGCTACAAAAATGAATACACCCGCCATTAACATTTTGCCATCCCTGCTGTAAACATTTTCATAGCCTTTCCTTCCAGAAGAGAGGGAAGTTCAGCTCTAATAGTTTGCAAGGAATTATGCTAGTAGTATTGGAGGGGTACTCAGGGCCTTTTGACAGGCACCATAGTGATCATCAAATTTTAACACTGATTGCAGTTCTGATAGGAAGGAATTGAAAATCTCATGTGAACACATTAAAAGTATGGTTCCAGTACAGCCTTCCTGCTTTTTCCATATGCTTGTAAGTCGGATATAGATGTCTCATAGTTCCCTACTCCCGCATCATATCTCTAGAGAGACAAACCAATAGAGCATGAAGCTTAAGCTCCGTTTTCTGGTGCTGTCTGAGCTTCACCTCTTAATAGCTTATTTACAGATGCATGGTTTAGAATCGTAGAGTTGGAAGTGACCACACAGGCCATCCAGTCTAACCCTCTGCAGAAAAAGTAAGCACTCCCAACAGATGGCCATCCAGTCTCTACTTAAAAGCCTCAAAGGAGCCTCCACCACACTTAGGCTGTGGGTTCCACTGTTAAACAGCTCTCACAGTCAGGAAGTGTTTCCTAATGTTCCGGTGGAATCTCCTTTCCTGTAATTTGAAACCATTGCTTTGAGTCCTAGTCTCCCAAGGCAGCCGAAAACAAGCCTGCTCCCTCTTTCTTATGACAGCCTTTCAGATACTTAAACATGGTGATCATTTCTCCTCTCAACCATCTCTTCTGCAGGCTAAACATGCCCAGCTTTTTAAGCCACTCCTTCTATGGCATGATTTCCAGACGTTTGATTATCTGGAAATCCAGATTGTTCCTCTGGATAAGTTCCAGCTTGTCAACATTCCTCTTGAATTGTGCCCAGAATTGGACACAGATTATTCCTAACAGTTCTGCGTGTTCTGTAAAGCCCTCTTCAACAAAATCCCATCAGCAACTTAGTGAAATTGTATCAGAGGAAGAGAACTGTTAAATCCTTTATAATATTTTGACATGTTGGGTGATTCTTTTTCTCAGTAGTCCTATTATATCTGAAGTCCTACTGATTTCATTCAATTCTCTGGACCCAATCACAAATCCTATCGAGTGGTTGAAGGACCTGGGTAGGTTCATGGAGAAGAGGCAGTTAAGAGGTAAGATGATCACCATATTCAAATGAGTGTCCTAGATCATTGAGCAACTTTACTTTCTGTTCTAATAGGGCAGAAATCAATGGGATCATATAGTAAGAGAAAGGACCTTAGGAAGAACCTCTTGGTTGTAGAACAGATTTCCTTAGAAGGTGGTAGTTTTTAAGCAAAGGCTGAATGGGCACTTAACCAAGGTTGCCTTAGCATTACCAAAGGTTTGGGGCTGGTGATCTTTGAGATCTTTTCCCATTGGGATTCTAAGACATGTCTATCATGTGAATGATGAATAAAATATGAGAACATTGCATTCATGAGACCAGTTATGATGCTTTATGAATCATTTTATTAAAGATTTATAATGTGCTAAAATGAAACTTCAGAGTTTCCGAGTTAACTTCAGAAAGTGTTTTCCATACAGTCTCATACTGTCATGATTTGTGACTTTTATATTAAAATATTAATATATGCAGGCCTTTCCCTGCCAAAAGACACTGTTAGGTGATGTCTAGAAAGACCTTTAAAGTAAGCCTATTGTGTTTTCATTGTGGAATTACCGAGCAAAAATATAACTATTCCATGCAGGTGTTTGAGGCCTTATGTAAAGCCCCTTGGAGTCCATGGAAATGCTTCTCTGAGATTTAGCAGTATTTGAATCAATAATTCCATTACGTTTGACTGCTTTTATGGTCCGTTTTTGAAAAAAAGTATGTGTTATTTCTCAATGGTAAGGTGAGCTGCATTGCAGAATAAAACGGGAAATTAATGTTGCTTTGTTTTCTAAATCATGTTATCCTGTAACATGTTCCCATTTAAGAAAAAAAATTCCAGTGTGTTTAGGCCATAATCCAAATAATAATTTGATTTCCCCTACCTTTTCTTAGATTGATTAAGTCACACCATGTAGCTTTGACAGTAATGTGGAGCAAAAAAGGAAATCACCATAAATCAAAGCAAAACAATGATTTTGTTTAAGGTTGGTATCCTTTTGGAACATTTCATGCTTGTAAGTGGACTTGCCTCTTCAGAAAACAAAATTACAAATATGTGTCCATATCCAATAAAAAGCTGCTGTTATGTAACTTTTTTGAACTACGGCTTCTAGGGTCCAGGAGCCATAGGTTGGGAGATTCTGGGAAATTCAATCCAAAATGAATTTTAGCCTGTATTCCATGAACTTACAGGGTTCTCTTTAAAAATGTATATAATATTTATAGTATCTATTTATAGTACTCCTAATGCCTACCAGTCATCCCAATCTATACCCTGATTATTTTTATCTTGAAGAAATGACATCAAACTGGAAATGGGAAACAACATATGCTTTCAAACTGGCATGTGGCTGAGTAAGCTTATTCATTTTTATAAATAGTACCCAGACTACATGCACCAATTTGAAAAAGCAGCTATAATACATTTTTTAAAAGATTTTTTCCCCACTAGCCTAGATCACTGTATGAAAGAAACACAATAGAGGAGTCGCTGTCTCATGTGAGTATCATGCTAGGGAACAACCCAACCGTATGAATACAACATATCTGCATATAAAGTATCTGCTTTCCCAATGTGCTCTGGTCCCACCCCATGAGACAGGCTGGTGTGCTAAGTGAAGGTTGGTTGGATTTTTTAAATCATTTTAGAAGCGAATTGAGAACATACTGCAAGTTGCTTCTTGTATGAGAGAATCGGCCATCTACAAAGACGTTGCCCAGGGGATGCCTGGATGTGTTACTATCTTATGGGAGGCTTCTCTCATGTCTCTGCATGGGAAGCTGGGGCTGACAGACAGGAGCTCACCCCGTCTTGCGGATTCGAACCACCAACCTTCAGGTCAGCAATTCAGCTGGCACAAGGGTTTAACCCATTGCGCCACTGCAATGCAATTAATATTATGCATATTGAGTATATTTTGAAAAAATATATGAGAAAACATTATTTCTTGGATAGTTTTCATAAGAAGAAAATTAAGCATCTTGTACGTATAAAGTGCAAAACGTATAGGGAACTGGCAATTTGTCTTCTATTGTAGATTTCAGAAAGACAATATTACTTTCACATAATTCCACATGGTGGAGTATTGCTTTATTTATAGGCCTCCGTTTCTGCGCTAAGTAATCCAAGACTAGGGAGCAAAAGCCACTGGGAATTTCTCCTTTAAAAGCCTCATTGAAATGAGTAGGTTGTGTCTATGCCGAAGATTGTGGCATTTTGATATTTATTTATGGTAAACAAACATGGAAAGGTTATACCATCATTTTCTAAAACTAGCATCATACTGTTTCTTTTATTTGTTGCTGCTGTGTGCTTACAAGTCATTTCAAACTAAATGTGGCCTGAGGGGTTTCCTTCGCAAGATGTTGTTCAGAGGAGATTTGCCTTTGCCTTCCTCTAATAGTGTCACTTGCCCAAGGTTTCCAAGGCCAGGTACATAATTAAACTCTAGATTCTAGTCCTAGTTTGATGTTCAAATTGTTGCATTAAGCTCACACTCATTTCTATAGCAACCAGAACATTTTTCACCCTAGGGACATTTTGGTATTTATTTATTTATTTATTTATTTGCGACATTTATATCCCGCCCTTCTCACCGCAAAGGGGACTCAGGGCAAGTATACATACAATATATTATATTATATTACAAGTATATATACATACAATATATTATATTATATTAGGTAAAGGGTAAAGGTCAAGGTTTTCCCCTGACGTTAAGTCCAGTCGTGACCAAACCTGGGGGTTGGTGCTCATCTCCATTTCTAAGCCAAAGAGCCGGCATTGTCCGTAGACACCTCCAAGGTCATGGATCCAGCATGACTGCATGGAGCGCCATTACCTTCCAGCCGGAAGTCGTATAATATAATATAATATACGACTATATTGCAATATTATTAGTAATATTGCATGTAAGATAAATATACAATTATAATAGTGTATTATAATTATTATTACATTGTATTACATGTAATAATGTATTATAATGTATTATCATTATTATTACATTGTATTAATGTAATAATAATGCCGGCCACATGACCTTGGAAGTGTCTACGGATAACGCTGTCTCTTCAGCTTAGAAATGGAGATGAGCACCAACCCCCAGAGTCAGACATGACTGGACTTAACGTCAGGGGAAAACCTTTACTTTATTGTAATGTTAATGTTATACCATCTTACACATTGGTATTCTAATTGCTAAAGTTTTAAAGGGTTGTAGTAAATCTGACTGTTGCTACTTGTTCTTAATGCTGTCAAGTGGGCTGACTTATGACAACTCTAGGAATGAGAGACCTCCAAGTTATCTTTCCTCACGTCTTTTAGACTCAGGGCCTTGGCTTCCTTGACTGAGTCTTTCCATCTGCGATATGTTTTTCACCTTTTCCTTCTGTCTTCTCCCTCACCTAGTATTATTATCTTTTCTAATGATTATGTCTTCTCATGATGTGGCCAAAGTACAATTTTCTCAATTTAGTCATTTGAGTTTCCAATGACAGTTTAAGTTTGCTTTAGTCTAGAACCCATATATTTGTCTTTTCAGAAGTTCGTAGTATCCATTTCCAGCACCATGTTTCAAATGAGATTATTTCCCTCTATATTAGCTTTCTTCACTGTTCAGCTTTTACAACTATACAAAGAAATGGCAAATACAATGGAATAGACAATCCTAACTTTAGTATTCAGTGATGTATGTTTACATTTCAGGATCTTGTCTACTTCATAGCTGTCTTTCAAGTTCTGATTTCGGAGTCTCTATTCTGAAAAATGGGAGCCTCCGGTGGCTCAGTGTGTTAAAGCGCTGAGCTGCTGAACTTGTAGACCAAAAAGTCCCAGGTTCAAATCCAGGGAGCGGAGTGAGCGTCCGCTGTTAACTCCAGCTTCTGCCAACCTAGCAGTTCGAAGGTAACGGCGTTCCATGCAATCATGCCAGCCACATGACCTTGGAGGTGTCTACGGACAACCCCGGCTCTTCGGTTTAAGAAATGGAGATGAGCACCAACCTCCAGAGTCAGACATGACTAGACTTAACGTCAGGGGAAATCTTTACTTTTACTCTTATTCTGAAAAATGGTTAAGTATAAGTGGAGAAGCAAAAAGCTCTCCAGGAAGAACTAAGGCAACCATTTATGCATCAGCAAGCTTAACAGAAAGTTGTATCTAAAACGTGAATCTTCTTTATTTATATCTGTCTCCCCATATGTCTATCTAGAACTAGACAGATTAATAGTCATTCTATGAAATGTAGTCAGCCCTCCACGTTTGCAGATTTAAATTTGCAGATTTGATTATTAGTGGATTTGATTAATATGATCTCTCTAGGAATTTCTAGATCCTTCTGTGCAACTGCATAATCAACTTTCATAAGAAGCTGACCATAAAGCCACACTGAAGGAGCTATAGATTCCTAGAGAAGTCTTTTCACAGTTAAAAAAGTTTTTTTTTTACTTCCAGAGTTCCTGCATCTCTAACCATAGTGAATGTGGGAGACAGACTGCATATAAATTCCAACCTTTTTTGTGAGTGCATGCTGCTCAACACAACTAAAATCAGTACAATCATATAACCTACTGCTATTAACAATTTTGCATGTATTCCACAAAAGGTTAGGTCAAGTAAAACTCGGGACCCTTCCACACAGCCCTATATCCCAGAATATCAAGGCAGAAAATCCCACATTATCTAAGTGTGGACTCAGATAACCCAGTTCTAAACAGATATTGTTGGATTTTCTGCATTGATATTCTGGGATATAGGGTTGTGTGGAATGGCCTTGGATAGTCCTTCCCTGCTGGAAGTGTTTGTGAGCATTTCTGTGTCTTCCAATGTGATTCTATGGTATGCTTCTGGAAAAGTTATAGTCAAATTATAGGATTTTTCAGAAGATCTGCTCCTATGTTGATGTGGATTTGAGGTTGGGATGACAGGAGCTGCCCTCATGAACAGTTTAGAATTTCCAGATACATGGCTAATGCCTAAGAGCAATTCACTTTCTTCACTATGTATCTCTGCAAGTTGACTATCTCGCATCTTTTTCTTAGCTGCCTGTATTACAGCTCATGAATGTGACAGCTTTTCTTTGATCAAATGCTCTCTTCTGCTCTGGTTCTTTTCATGACCTTTTCTAAATGATGAGTTCTTCCTTTCCTTTCTCCCCCTCTAGCAGTTGCACATCTTTTGGAATCTCCTTTGGGAAAAAATCAATCACCATGTCTCTCCT
Source organism: Anolis carolinensis (assembly GCF_035594765.1). Lineage (NCBI taxonomy): Eukaryota > Metazoa > Chordata > Lepidosauria > Squamata > Anolidae > Anolis > Anolis carolinensis. The sequence goes on from NC_085846.1 coordinate 85,695,218, forward strand.
ATTTTAAAAATAATAGATAGCTCTTCAAGCGTGCTTTCTATCCCCCTTGCCAAGATTTATAATTTTGCATGCCATTCAGGTCTCTACACTTCCCCACTGTCTGCTATTTCTTATGAACAACTAAGGACAAATTCTGTGTTAAATTAATTCACACTTTCAGTAGCCTTTCCTGCAGTTGTATGGGGTTATAGTCTGCCAATTCCCTCGATACCCTCCTTTAAAAAGTTCCATATGATTCCCTTAGCTTAACACATTTTTTTCAAGTATTCCTGCCTCCTTCAGTTGACTTTTACAAGTTTTCAGATTGATGGCAGCTAGTCTTGATTAATGACTTCCCCAAACATTTAAGCAAATATTAAGAGGTTTAAAAAAATCAATCACAACCATTCCTGGAAAGCTATGTATATAATTGACTCAAGGTTGTTGTTCTTTCCCCCCAGAATGCCACCTAACAAACTAGGGTAGAGGATGTTTCAAACATATGGGGCCAGGATCTTATACATCACCAGCAATACTCTCATTAATTTATTGGTCCCAGTTTCTGGTTGTGTGAGCTGGTTGAAGTAGTTAAAAAAATACTATGGTAAATAAAGGCTGGGTTCCACTTTGCAACAGGTGGAAAATAAAATCTTTGGCTGGTTTTCCATCCAGGAAAAGAAGAGTTACAGACCAGGCTGAGATACTGAAAACTGGAGAGGGCTCCTGCACTTTCAATGCTTTGTGTAGACCAGAGAATTTCAGCATTTGTTGCTTATTACCTGCATACACAACAAGCAACACCTGTTAAAACAACACATACAAAAATGCAGGAACCAAATCTAGATGTCACTAGGACAACCCTGGTTCCACATCATCTCATGTGAAAGTGAATGTCAAGAATTGGGTTTTGGAGCTATCGGGACAACTGATTTGGCAGCTTGTTGTTCCTCTATTCCAGTGCTTCTCAAACTAGTCTTCCAAGTGTTTGGGACTTCAGCTCCCAGAATCCCTGATCATTGGCTAATTCAGCAGAGGCTTCTGGGAGGAGAAGTCCAAGATGCCTGGAGGACTAGAGTTTGGGAATCACTGCTCTGTTGCAACATTTAACCATGGAAACCCACTGAGAAGCCCTTAGCAAGTTACACTCTCTTGGTCTTAGAGCTGTGGTTCTCAACCTGTTGGGTCCCCAGGTGTTTTGGCCTACAACTCCCAAAAATCTCAACCAGTTTACCAGCTGTTAGGATTTCTGGTAGTTGAAGGCCAAACATTTGGAGACCCACAGGTTGAGAACCACTGTCTTAGAGTAGTGATTCCCAACCTTTGGGCCTCCAGCTGAAGTCCACAACTTTGGACTTCAGCTCCCACAGTTCCTAACAGCTGGTAAGCCGACTGGAATTTCTGGGAGTTGAAGTCCAAAACACCTGGATGCCCCAATGTTGGGAACCACTGGTCTTAAGAGGAATGCAACAGCAAATCTCCTTAAATGAATCTTGCCAGGAAGACCCTATAATAGAATCATCATAAGTTGGAGGTAACTTAAATACACATAACAACAGTACATATCCAACACGACATTTGCCAGTGTACAAGTTCATTTAAAATCATGACTGCCCCTCTTTAAAAGTGTTAGAATCTGTAGTTTTGTTCAGGTGAAATTGTGTAGCAAAGTATTTTCTTGAGCTCAGCATGGGAGTTTAAGTAAGATCTAATTCTAGGAGAATTTGGGCTGTACTCCAATTTGGCACCCTAACATTTTGAGTGGTCTATCATATCCCCAAAAGGAATATCTCTGAAAAGCGTTGTAAAATTTCTCTTTCAGTCATTTTTGTAGGTAATGAGGAAATGCTCTTTTGTGTGTGTGTGTTAGAGTTCCCAGATAAATAACAAAACAGAGATCCTTGACCTTTAATGACTGTGTAGTAGAAAAAAATATCAGCAGGTGTAACTTGTTTCAACCTGTTGAAAATTGTTCTTAAAGGTACAGGAGTCCTTCATTGTGTTTTTAAAACATGGCAACCAGTGTATGTTTGCACAGTGTGCTTCACTTGCTCTTTTCTGATTTTGTTTTAGCTTTCTTATTGTTTATACATGATAATTCAGTTATCTCACTGCAAACCTTTAGGAAGAAGAATGTGTCTCTGAGAAGGGTAGGGAACATGTGGCTATCCAGATGTTGTCAGATTGCAACTCTCAGCAGCCCTCACCACCAACATAGCTATCTGGAGAGGCCCATGTCCATCATCTATGTTTTAAAACCAAGCCTTTGCTTGTTTGTTTAAGCCACTTGTATTTTCACCAGTTTGTCATCTCTCTCCTTCTCCCTCCCTCCCTCCCTCCCTCTCTTTCTCTTTGTCAGTCTTATCAAAATATTCCTAACAACTTCCTGACTGTTCCTCTTGATGCTAAGACTGAAAGCTAGAGCCAAGTCTGCAGGATATTAATATTAGAAATTAATCATATTTCAAAATTACTAGTGACAGGTCCAGTATTATGAGTCATCATTCTTGTGCCAATGCTAGAACTCATCCCAGTGGATTCACTACTGTGGACTGAACTCATCATTTTCTAATTTTAGAAAAGCAAAGATAATTGGTTACACTCAATAGAAGGGATGTCGAGAAGATGAAAAGTTTCAGGGTGTTGAAAAGATCATTTTATCCTTGCCATTAGGATGGCCTTGCTACACACACCAAAAAAATAAAACTGTATAATGCTCTGTTATCTATTTCTCAAAATTTTTGGTTGCTAAGCATATGCTTTGGAAGTACTCTTTTTGGAATCTCTGCAGGCATTTTAATAAGCTACCGGTCCCAATTCAAGGTGCAGGTGACGACCTATAAACTCCTAAATGGTTCGGGTCCAGCCTATCTGTGATTGCATCTCCCCCTATGAACCAGCCCGGCTCTAAGATCTGCTGGGGAGGCCCTCCTCTTACTCTTACCACCATCACAAGCGTGGTTGGTGGGGATGAGGGAGAGGGCCTTCTTAGTGATGGCTCCCTGGCTTTGGAATATAGGGACCTGAAAACCTGGTGGTTTCAGCAGGTTTTGGAGAATGATTAGTCCCTAGGTCCTTTCCTTTGTTGTCAACTAGGACCCTGTTCTGTACTTTATCCACTTCCCCAGCCCTTTGTTACTCTGCACATTAGTCCTTGCCTAACCCTTATAGTTGGCCATGTCTATTCTGAAATTCTGAACATTGGCATTTTGAACCCATCTGATGGAGTAAATTGAAACTAGATTTTAAATCTTTGTGGTTGTTTAGTAGGATTGTATGTTTTGTTTTATTATAAATAAAGTATTATTATTATTATTATTATTATTATTATTATTATTATTATTATGTTTAATTTTGTTGTATGGTTTTATTTTGGCAATTGAATGTTTTGCCTTATGTTGGAAACCGCCTTGAGTCCTCTTGGGGAGATATGGCAGTATATAAATAAATTATTATTATTATTATTATTATTATTATTATTATTATTATTTGAAAGTTACACCGTAACCAATATTTTGTGTTCATACATTTATTTTTAAAATTGAGACATTTTTCATGCATCTTGAGGCAAGAAATATATGTGTACACAAAACTGATATTGCAAGTTGTAACTTGCTTCCAGTTTTATTTTTGTTGTTTATGTATTGTCTTTTAATCTTTTCTCTTTTAATCGTCCCCAAAGAAGGACATTACTAGTCCGAAACATGTCAATCTAATTGCAGGAATAAAATCATATTTTCAGCGTGCTAAGATTCTGTATCTTCTCTACATTCTTGTTTTCTCCACTTTTGAAATTTTCCATAATGTCTCTAGGATCCCCCCCCCTTGCCACAATTTGATTGTGTGCTGTGCATTTGAAGACCTTCAGGTGCCATAGCTAGGAAGCAAATTGCAAGGCACATTTGGTACTCTTGATCAGTGTTCCCAAACGTGAGTTCCCAGATGGTGTTAGACAATAAGTCTCAGAAATCCCCAACCATTAGTGCTCATCTGCCACTCCTATTTCTATATTACATTTTTCTTCACAAATGTAGCATCATTTCTACCTGTTAAAGTCAATCTTGTTAGTTTTAGACATGTTACTGTCATTTTGAATCCTGATTCTGTCCTCTGGGTGTAGCAACTCCTTCTATGTTCTCAACTGCAGGACTGTTGACCGACAGGTCGGTGGTTTGAATCAGAGAAGAGTGGGTAAGCTACCTCTGTCAGCTTCAGCTTTCCATGCAGGGACATGAGAGAAGCCTCCCACAGGATGGTAAAACATCAAACATCTGGGCATCCCCTGGGCAACATCCTTGCAGACAGCCAATTCTCTCATACCAGAAGCAACTTGCAGTTTCTCAAGTTGCTCCTGACATGAACAAATCTGCATATTCAATAAGCATGTCCCCTGTTCCATCCTCCAAGTTATGTTGATCAACACCAGGACCAGAACCAAACCCCGAGGCAGCTCCACCAGGATGAATTCTTGGGCACCATCTAGGTAAAGGTAAAGGTTTTCCCCTGACGTTAAGTCCAGTCGTGACCGACTCTGGGGGTTGGTGCTCATCTCCATTTCTAAGCCGAAGAGTCGGCGTTGTCCATAAACATCTCCAGGTCATGTGGCCGGCATGACTGCATGGAGCGCCGTTACCTTCCCGCCGGAGCGGTACCTATTGATCTACTCACATTTGCATGTTTTTGAACTGCTAGGTTGGCAGGAGCTGGGGCTAACAGTGGGCACTCATTCCGCTCCTGGGATTTGAACCTGGGACTTTTTGGTCCGCAAGTTCAGCAGCTGAACACTTTAACACACTGTGCCACCAGGGGCCCCAGGCACCATCTACACTGCTTTATAAAATCCAGATTATCTGCTTTGAACTGGATTATAAGGCAGTGTAGACTCACATAATCTAGTTCAAAGCAGATAATCTGGATTATATGGCAGTGTTGGTTAGAGTCCACTCTATCAACCAGTTACAAATTCACCCAGTAGTATTATTTTCTAACCTGCTTTTTGACATGCAAGAATATTGAGGAGGGACGGGGACCTTATTAATATATTTACTACACTCAAGATATACCACATCCTGGTTTATTTTATTATTCATATAGACAAGGGATGTAAATCTTCACAAAACATTATTTTACATAAATAATTTCCTTGCAAAATATTAGATGTACTAAAACCTGAAGAAAAAAATCTCAAAGTGCTTAACAATTTTCTCACTAGGATGTGTCTCAGTGCAAATACATAAATATTCTCATCAAGGACCTCCCGTGACAGAAGAGAGATATTCCGCCCTAGCTGTATCTCATTTATCTGGTCAAGTTTTGAAAGAGACAGAAGAGACTTTTCAATGTTGCACTTCGTAAAACTGCAGCCAAGCTGATAAATCTCTGTTTATTTGTCTCAAAATGGGCCCTGGTTTCTTTAACACAGACATCTTGCTTTTATGCTGATGGTAACCGCATTTCTCTCTCCCTCCCCTTCCTCTCTCGTCTCCCCATCACAAAACCCTTGGGATCTCTTGCCAGGATTTCTTTAACCTGATTCCCCTGCCCTTTCCTCCCCGAGCACCTGAAAAACCTGCAACTGGCTTAGTCTCTGGTCCCGTCTTGGAGATTTCAGGGCAGCACTTGCTTTGGTAGCTAAGCGTGACCTTGAAGAATGATTGATATTGTGTTGGGGTTGATGACATAAATCTGCTAAAGTGTGCCTGACGTACAGCTTCCCAGGCCTGGATGTTGGAGCCATGTTGCTGTTCTAACAGAGTGACACTGAACAGACTGAAGCAAATAAAACAGATTTAAAACACACACATACACACAAACGCACACACAACCTGACAAGTCTAAAGGAACCCTTCTCCTTGCAGAGGATATGAATAAACTTTATTGCCTTGTAACCAGCAAACCACTCAAGTAGTAGTAAACAGGACTTATGATTAAATATGGGGAGAGGAGGTAAAATATATTTTGAATTTTTATATAGTTTTCTTAGGGTTCCTATACAGATAGACATGGGACATTTATGTATTGCTTGCTACCACTGAGAAATTGTATCCTTGTTTCTTTTTCACCCTCATGCGCCAGGATATGATATTTTAGTCTTCAAATTCATGGTTTGTTTCAGAAACGACATTTCACAATGTAGACATTCTATGGCAGTGTCAGCTGCACAGTTATAAACATTTTTCTCAAATTACTGCCACTTCCCACATATAGCTTTTACAAACAAAAAAAGCCATAACAAGTCTTGATCATTCTACTCTTTTTTATGTTTGGATACTTTTTGATCCCAGGCAATGTAACACATTGGGATAAAAAAGCATCCTTGACATTTTGGGATGTAGCAAAACAGAAGTGGTGTGTTCCGATTGTTGTAGTTGTATGCCAATTTGGGAGGAGAAGACACTAGATTTGTCAATAGATGTACCAGAAACCCTAAGCACAATATTATTCAGAGTGTTAATGCCAAAGCAGAGATGGGAAAAATACAACCCATGGTGCAATCCTTCAACATTTAACAGACAAGACTGGGGAGCCCCCAATGGTGCAGTGGGTTAAATCCTTGGGCTGGCAGGACTGATGACTTGAAGGTTGGGTTACTGACTTGAAGGTTGCTGGTTGGAATCCAATCCAGGGAGAGCACGGATGAGCTCCCTCTATCAGCTCCAGCTCCATGCGGGGACATGAAAGAAGCCTCACACAAGGATGGTAAAAACATAAAAAACATCAGGGCGTCCCCTGGGCAATGTCCTTGCAAATGGCCAATTCTCTCACACCAGAAGCAACTTGCAGTTTCTCAAGTCACTCCCAATAGCCCCCCCCCAAAAAAAAACAAAACAGATAAGACTAGGGAAATGTGTGACCAAGCAACATATCACAGTGTTGGCGTTGTGAGAAAAGTTGTTAATGAGGAGGAACAGATAATCCAGGAGAGCTTGCAGCAGTTTGCTTTTGCTTGCTGAGTTAACTAATAGAAAACTACTTGTGTACTTTGAATCTGATTTACAGCAACCAAAGAGGGAGAAAGAAAGAGAAACTATGATGTTTTAAAAACATGGGACAACAGAAGATTCATCCAACTGTAGAATTTTGTTCCTGTGTTCCCAAAGAGTAAAATGTCTTGGAGTGGCCTTAAACTAACTTTCTGTGGTTTGGCGTTGTCAAAATGCACATCAGAAGTACAAGTGCACATCTGTTCTGACAGTCCCAGTTTGGCAAAAGCAATCGCTATTAAATGTGGAGGAGAAGATAACACCTTGAATGAAAACTAAATATTTCTCCAGTAACCAAAACCAAAAGCTTGCCTAAATAGGAAGCTCTTTACTTGGTGATAGAGGGAAACTGGGAGGCAACCTGAGACAGAGTCCACATGAGACAGAGTCCACAGTCTAAAACTGGCCACAGAGAAAGTTCTCTCCCATGTTCCCACCAAATAAAAGTGTTGAAATGTCAGAAGTCAGTCAGGCTCATTAGCAGTGGTATGGCCATTACATAGTCTAGAGCCAAACTGTATATAGCTTTATAGGTCACTTTGAACTGTGCCTGGAAATAAACAGGTACCCAGTAAATTTGTTGGCACAAGGAAGTAATATGTTCCTTGTAACCAGCTCTGTTCAACAGTTCGGCCACAATGTCTTGGCCCATTTGTTTTTAGCAAACATCCTTTAAAGGTTGCCTTCATGCAGACCATGCTAACAGTAATCAAAATAATTGAGATGTACATCACTGTGCCCTGATCTGACATCTCCAGGAATGGGCCTACAATCCCCCAACCTGGGCATCCAGTTCTCACGACTGAATCCAAGCTGAGAACCTGAGATTTTAGAAGGAATGTAACTTCATCCATCATGGGCTGAAAGCCTGTGCCCTAATAAGTTTTCCAACAGAGCAGGAACACCTCTATTTTGCCTGGATTAAGCTTGCATTTTTTCACCTTCGTCCAATCCATTACTGACCGCACCCAGTGGATGAACACTAAAAGCACTTGATGTATCCCTTAGCTTAGAAGTATTCAAAAGTTTAAATTAATCTCCAGTTTTCATTTTTGTTCATTCTTACAACAACCCTGAGTAATAAAAGTCACTGGTGGTCCTATCTGATAGAATCTATCTATCAGATACATATTACAAATATGGTGAATTATACTTTCTCCATGAAGACTATCGAATACATTCAAGTTTCACAGATTCGGGACATCATCCCATTCACCCTCCCCCCCTTGCCTCAATATCACCCCATATTTTCAGACTTCCTCTGCACCTGAGAAATCTGTTTAAATGTGCAACATTTCTGCCAGAGCTGGCTAATTTACACTCCATTAAATCCAACAGTCAATCAGGATCTTTGAAAATACTTCATATTTCAGAGCATATTTTAGGTGTATGTTTTTGCTCACACTTTTAGTAATTGCATTCTATCATACCTTTGAGCAACACTACCATCTGCAAGGAGTACAATAGCCAGATGCTGGGAATGATGCATATGCGTACAAACTTAGCATCGTGCTGAGAGAATTCGTTTTTGCATGTTCAAGAGAGGATTTTCCCTCATGTTGCTCTTAATGCTGTTGGATTTTTAAATTGCACCCTGCTGTTTTGCAGCTTAGCAAGTTATGGAAGGGAATGGTTTAAACAAAGCCTGGAAAGGCATTTCCAGAAAGTGATTAGTTTTATTTATTCATGCCTTTTTGTGTATCTTATACTATATTAAAACATCTTAAACAAACAAAAACATTGATACAAAAACAGATAATGTAAAACCTAAATAATTATAAACAACCTGAAACTGTTTTAACCAATTTAAAGTGATATACAGAATTTCTCAACTTAGTCAAGTCATAATTCCTAGGGTCTGGAAACTTTCATAAAGTTTTAACTTGGCACCACATTGATGGTAGTATTTGGCACTACAATAGAGTCTCACTTATCCAACATTTGCTTATCCAACATTCTGGATTATCTAACACAGTCTGCCTGTTAATAGTCAATATTTTTGTAGTCAATGTTTTCAATACATTGCGATGTTTGGTGCTAAATTCATAAATACAGTAATTACTACATAGCGTTACCGCGTATTGATCTGGTTTTACTGTCAAATTTGTTGTAAAACATGATGTTTTGGTGCTTAATTTGTAAAATCATAATGTATTTTGATGCTTAATAGGCTTTTCCTTAATCCCTCCTTATTATCCAACATATTTGCTTAACCAACGTTCTGCCGGCCCGTTTATGTTGGATAAGTTAGACTCTACTGTAATTGGATCTTTAAAGGAAAGGATATTCTTCAACAAGGTTTCCATGGCAGAGAAGACTCTCTCTTATATCTCCATGGGATGTATCATTCTCAATGATAGGCCCCAGAGAATGGATCACTAACAGACCTCAAATGCTTGGATAGGAAGAAGTGCTATTTTTAAAAATCAAAGACCCAAGGTATTTAGACTTTTTCAAGTTTGCATACCTGTTTATTGTTTTATGTTATTGTTTTTGCACTCTTTGTATTTTGCATGTTGCACCTTGAGTGCTTTGTGAGCCGCCTGAGTCCCTTTGGGAGATGGTGGTGGGGTATAAATAAAGATGATGATGATGATGATGATGATTACTGTTGTTGTTGTTGGTGGTGGTGGTGGTTTGAGTGTTGGACTAGGACACTGAAAGAACAGGGTTCAAATCCTTGCAAGTTATGCTCTTTTAACTTCAGAGGAAAATAATGACTAATATCTGCTAAGAAGCTCCATGATATGTTCACCTGAGAGTCACTGTAAATCAAAAATTAATTTAAAGCACACCGCTGGAAATTTCAGCTGTGTTTTTTTAAAAAAGAAACTTAAGACGTGAATATGTGAATCATTGTATAAGTTCAGTTCCTGGGTAATAGAGGCTGTGTGGCCATCTGTACAGACACGTTTGGCCATGTGCTTATGCATGAGAACCATGGGATGCTGTTCCTGGGTTATACATGTCTGTTCCTCATTGCTGTTATCATAAAAACATGGGGAAAGTTGATTATATGGCAAAAACCTTTGCTTGTGTGTCACAAACTACATTAAACGTGTAGAGGGTGACGTTTGTCTTGTCATGACAAAGTTTTCGCCTTCTAGTCAACTGTTGCCATATTTTTAGGAAACAACCCATCAGGAACCAATATGTATAACCCAGGAACAAACCAACATAAAAAATCCCATATTCTCTGAGTGTAGGGACATACCGAGATTTCAATATCCGCATTTTCCAGCCAGAACTGAGATATTCCTGCACCTGAAAATCTTGCGTTTTTGCTGTTTCTAGCAATTCCTCCCGTGTTTGGCCACCCTCCATTTTAATGCGGGAACTCCTGGGATAAAGGTACTGTCTGGACAGGCCCTCGGAGCCATGGAAGCCACCTGGGCTGTCAGTGATTAAGATGTATCCACATGCTATGCAGCTGCTCCTTCAAAGGAAGGACATCCACATCCAGCACAGGTCACTTACCCAGTTCTTGGATCTGGAAACAAATCCAAAAGTTTTTCATCTTGTTGAGATTCTTTGGTCCTAAGTTAGTAAACTGAAGGATGCAGGCATCAAACAACTCCATAGCTTCAGCGGAATATCCTCACCCCTTTACTGAAGTGGGAACGTAATGCTATAATTCCATAGTGTGAAACATTCCCAGGAGATGATGTTGGACCTTTGTTGGATCAAATGCTTGCTGGGTGTGTATGAGGGACAAAGCAATCGTACACAGCATTGATGTTGAGAAGGGAAGAGATTCCTATCTATAGGCTCTCCCATCTTGTAAACTATTGGGTAGACCAACCTTGCCTATACAAGAAATAAGAGGATAATAATAAGGTAAAGGTTTTTCCCTGACATTAAGTCTAGTCATGTCCGACTCTGGGGGTTGGTGTTCATGTCCATTTCTAAGCCGAAGAGCAGGCGTTGTCCGTAGACGCTTCCAAGGTCATGTTGCCAGCATGACTGCCTGGAGTGCTGTTACCTTCCCGCCGGAATGGTACCAATCGATCTACTCACATTTATTTATTTATTTATTTATTTATTTACAGTATTTATATTCCGCCCTTCTCACCCCGAAGGGGACTCAGGGCGGATCACATTATATATATATATATAGGGCAAACATTCAATGCCCATATACACATAGAACAGAGACAGACGCAGAGGTAATTTAACCTTGTCCTGAGGGGATGGTCAATTCTGGCCACAGGGGGGAGCAGCTGCGTCATCATCCACTGTGACGGCACTTCCTCATTCCAACATCGTAAATTAGTTAAATTTGCCTCCCCACTTTATAAGTGGTACCTTATTTCCTACTTGATAGATGCAACTATCTTTCGGGTTGCTAGGTCAGCAACGAGCAGGGGCTATTTTTTATTTTTTTAATTGACGGGTGCTCACCCCGCCACGGGCTGGCCTCGAACTCATGACCTCATGGTGCTCACCAGCCTGTGCCACAGCCCGGCCCCATGTTTTCAAACTGCTAGGTTGGCAGAAGCTGGGGCTAACAGCAGGAGCTCACCTCACTCCCTGAATTCAAACCACCGGCCTTTTGGTCAGCAAGTTCAGCAGCTCAGCGGTTTAACCTGCTGCACCACTAGGGACTTCAATAATAATAATAATAATAATAATAATAATAATAATAATAATAATAATAAACAGAGGCACAACTATGTGGCCCAAATGATTCATTGGAACTTATGACTCAAGTATCACCTCCCAGCAGCAAAGAACTGGTGAGATCACAAACCTGCAAAAGTATTGGAAAATGAGCACGCAAAGACACTGTGGGACTTCCGAATCCAGACTGACAAAGTTCTGGAACACAACACACCAGACCTCACAGTTGTGGAAAAGAAAAAGGTTTGGATCATTGATGTTGCCATCCCAGGTGACCGTCGCATTGACGGAAAACAACAGGAAAAACTCAGCCGCTATCAGGACCTCAAGATTGAACTTCAAAGACTCTGGCAGAAACCAGTACAGGTGGTCCCAGTGGTGATGGGCACACTGGGTGCCGTGCCGAAAGATCTCAGCTGGCATTTGGAAACAATAGACATTGACAAAATTATGATCTGCCAACTGCAAAAGGCCACCCTACTGGGATCTCTGCGCATCATCTGAAAATACATCACACAGTCCTTAGCACTTGGGAAGTGTTCGACTTATGATTTTGTGATACGAAATCCAGCATATCTATCTTGTTTGCTGTGTCATACAATAAAATAATAATAAGAATAATAAATGTTATATTTTTCTCTCAGAATCCAATTGTCAATATTTCTATCCAACCCAAGGTTTACTTAGAGTCAGGTGTGATAATAGCCACAATATTAGCCATTGTGAGATTGTTCTTCAAAATAATTAGGGGTGGTAATAGAACAGATGATGACACAGAAATAGGAGTGGGGTTTACATGTTGTAATTGTAGGAGCAATAAAATAAGGTTCCATTAACCCTTTGCTTTGAATGTGAACAAAATTTCCAATACTGGCCAAGGAATACTGCCATGCAGTACAAATTCCAGGCATGCTCAAGGGTAATTCAATCTTGATTGGCACCACAGTAAAGACAAAATGTTAAAACCTGCCTACCCAAACCCCATCTTGAATTGTTCGACATGCTTGCTATCTATTTAAAAGCAACCCCATTCATGCATTTGAGGATACCATCATGTATACTTTGGCCCCAAGTGATATATGTTCATGGGCCCTTTCATACCAATATCAATATACAATAATTATAGTGCTGTGATTCAATTCAATGGCCATGGCATCATCCTGTGGAATCCTGGAATTTTGAGGTATTTACTCAGTCAGAAAGCTCTTCTGGTGCCTCTGGCCAAACCACAAAGTAAGATTCCAGCCATTATAGTTAAACCGGAATCATAGTGCTATAACTATGTAGCAAGAAAGGACGCCATGGTTTCAGTGTCTGATGTGGAAAGGACTCATTCTTTATACTTTGGTGCATCTGTATTTTAAAAACCTACATTTTCTCAACAAATATCAGCTTTGGGGGAGGGAACACCATTGTTTTGAAAACAATAAGCTGCCTTTTTCTCTTGGATGATACAGGCTTTGTGAAACTCTGATGGCTAAAACACATGTAGTCCTTTAGGTTTCTGATCAATGTCACTGACAAACAGGCATATAACAAAGTCATCGCACTTTAAGTTGGGATAAAGTGATAAAAACTAATTGGCTGAAGGGTAGACTTAATAAATTGTTTTGGACATTTTTTAAGCTGATCCCACCATAAACCAAGAATGAGAACATGATACATAATAAACTAAGTGTTACTGTTTTCTACCATTGCCCAGACTTTGCCATTTGATTAATTGCAGATCGGAATCACTGAAAATAAATGGCAGTTAATTATCCCTAACACCTCTGCAGAAACAGATTGGGGAGGACTGTGAAATTACCACACTTATGGCCTGAGCTAAATATATCATTTTTGCTTAAGGAAATTTAATAATATTGTAATTCAAACTTATGTGGCCCAAAATTAATAGCTTTTAATACCGAAATGCCTTCATTTGATTTATGCCGTTTGGTACATGCACTGACTTTTATGGACAGTTATTCTTAAATAGCCATCCCTTACAGAAACTGATTTTGAAGTGTGCTTTTCAGACTTATTATTCTTAAGCTAGTATTAAAAATGAGAGACTGTTGTGTTTGTCTTGATAGTTGAGGTGACCTCTTGCCTTCTTTCCCTTTGCTAGGCTGACTATAGCCAGTTCTGCAACATGCCTGGCACTATAATTTGTGCATGGAAGTTGTTTCTCCCATTTCCTTCATTTCTTTCATGTATTTCATTTCTTTGGGAGCATGGAAGAGGAAGGCCACTCCTGCTACGGGAATCAGCTCACACAAAAGCAAAGCAGGAGCGGGTGCCACCAAAAGCACTCCCTCCAATGACATTTCAGGTTATAGAGAGCACCAAGCCCTGCCAATGTTCTCCCCAAACACTATGGCCCACCACCCAAAAAAGCTTTCATTTGGGGACAAGTTCATCTTAGACTTTACGTGTTTCCTCCACCGCAAACATCCCAGTATTTCTTTCTCAATTGGTGTGGAATTTGCATAATCCCGCCCACTTCCTCTCCCTTAACCCTTTCCTGCTTTTTTCAATTATGTCTGCATAATAAATAGAGCAGAACTAAGCAGCAACTAAACATACTGGGGGAGTTTGTTGGATTGACTCCACATGATGGAAGTTGTAGTACACCCTGCATCGAGTCAGAGCACTGTAACCCCCACTGACAATGGACCTGGACCACATTTGTCAAATAGAACCCCCATGACCAAAGAAAAATACTTGAGAAGTTTTGGGGGAATTCACCTTGATTTATAGCTGTTGTAGGTACTGAGATTTATACTTCATCTGCAATCAAAGAGCACTCTGGACCTCATGAACGATGGCCCTGGACATAACTTGGCACACAGAACCATCATGGCCAACTGAACGTACTGGAGGGATTTGAGAGGACTGACCCACCATGGTGGGAATTGTAATTCAACCTGCAGCTTGAGAGCACACTGAACCTCACCGATGGTGCATCTAGAGCAGTGGTTCTCAACCTGAAGTCCCCAGGTGTTTTTGGCCTACAACTCCCAGAAATCTCAGCCAGTTTACCAGCTGTTAGGATTTCTGGAAGTTGAAGGCCAAAAACATCTGGGGACCCCAGGTTGGGAACCACTGATCTAGAACAAATTTGCCCAACATGGCAAACTTTAAGTATTGATAAAGTTTCAGGGGGTTAATCGAGTTACAGTAAGTAGTAACAGGATCAGGTATATATGTGTGTGTTAAAGAAAACCTTATAGTGTTAATTATTTTTGAGCAGCTGTTGATGTAGGTCAGCAAGCAAGCTTGGACCACACCCAGTGGGGTATAACTGTATGGGTTTTTAGAATACAGTTGGTGATGGTGATGCTGAATGAACAATGACTGACCAGCAATGCTCTTTGCTATGAAGGACTGTGTAAGTTTGTTGAGCTTTTTGATTTTGCATCTCTGCTGACAAGAGTAAAGATTTTTTGTTCCTTTTTCCACTTGTTTGTATGTCTATTGCTTTGGACCTGACTGATATCTGCTTATGCGCAACAAATCGGGCATGATACGAGTTGTAATACACCCACAACCTTATGGATGTTGTAAAATTAAAAAATAACTTCTTCTAATAACCCGGGAAATGCTGGGTACCCAAGCTAGTTGTCTATAAATACATTTTTGTGTTTTACAGAATTAGAGTGGACATTAATACCCCTTATAGGGGAAAGTGCACCATCCCAAAAAGTGGGCGAAAAAAACATATATGTACATACCTTCTGCAAATCTAATATGCATAAATTCTCAATTAGAAATAGTTACTAGAACTGAATAGAAATAGAACATTTCTAACCACAATGGGAATTGGGGATGACTATGATCAGTATGCCAGTTGTCTGTTAAGGCAGTCCAGGCTGTTGTACACTTTAGATGAGCATTTTCAATGTTTTTTTTTTAATTTCCCTTCATTTGTGGTTCTTTATCATAAAAACAACATTCAAACAGAGGCTTGTCCTCCAAAATGGTTGGTCCTCTAGATGATTTGGGTTTATGTTCCATAAGTCCCATCCCGTATGGCCAATGTTCAGGAATTAATGGAATCGAAGTATAAATATATAGAGGGCAAAATTTTGCAAATTTCTTTCTTTCAAATAGAGAGCTCTCCCCTGTGCAATCTCACACATGTCCCATTTTACATACAAGCTGTAAATCTGATAGTGCCATGCATGTTTTCTTGGAATTAAGCCCCATTATATTCAATTGGTTTGACAGCTTGTACATTTGTTAAGGATTACGGCTTCCATTGAGTAGAGTTTCCTTTCTATGTTCCTTCATGAAAACTTCTGAGTAGTCTAACATGAACATGCAATTACAAAAAGATAATGAAGAATATAATTTAAATATATCTGTGTCACATTGAAGACTGGAAGGCTGCTCACCTAATGCAAACTCAGTAGCCTCATATTTCTGTATCTATCTGAGAGATGGTAAGATAGATACACACATATGCTTTTAAAATTGAGCCCATATGTACAGATACTGAATTTGTGTGAGGCAATGATGGGATGTGCTTTTTTCCATGACTGCATCAGCTTTTCCTTCTTAAAGTATTTATTTCCAATGCAGTAGCAATAGCAATACATTTGCGGTGGAGCTCCATATGATCTCTTCATTTCAAATGCAGTGGAATTTCTTTTAACATGTGTGTGCCAATGCCATGCTTAAAACAATAAAACAAATTTATATTTATATAAAAGTATCATAGATCACAGATAGAATCTTTAAGAAGAAGGATAATCTAGAACACCCCAGACCACAATATTTCTGTCTTTAATTTTCACAAATAGTTTCTCATCCAAATCTGTAAAAGAAACGTGTCAAAAGAAGGCATAGCATTTTTATATGACATACTTCAAACATTGTTGCCTTGTGATCTCACCCTCTGACAGTAAATATTGGGTTAGCAATTTTCTGGAATTTAGAAAGCGGATTCCCCAGACTTTTCCACTGAGTTTCCATGTAATAGATATTTTGCTGAATTTGCCCTTTTCTGAGACATAGAAGCTTCATCAATATTTGAAGAAGTACATTGAAAAAAACTACTTTCAAATAAAATAAAAACATCTCAAAATAAAATGGAATTTTTTATAAGTGAATAATCTGTGATCTCAATCTGAATTTTGAGTGCTTGGATTTTTTTTAAGGACAATTTCCCAAAATCCCCCTGTTCTATACAGCATGACCATAGGTTATACAAAGAACAGATCTAATTTGATCTTGGAAGCTAAGAAGTGTTGGACCTAGTTAGCCACTTTGAGTCTCCTTTGTGGAGAGAAAAAGCAGGATAATAATAATAATAATAATAATAATAATAATAATAATAATAATAATAATAAGCTTTATTTATACCCCATCTCCTTTCCCCGGAGGAACTTGGGGCAGCCTACAGCAAAAAGAATGAGTACAATAAATAATATACATAGAAAATAATCACATATCGATTAATAAAACAAGATAGCACAACAATATAAGCATAAATAAACAACAAAATTAAAAACGATAAAATCCTATTAACAGTATAAAAAATAAACATAAGGATAATAATAGTTTTTGGATGACAGGCTGTCAGTGTATACTAGGAGCTATAAGTTATATTTCAAAGAAAGAACTGGCAAAACCACCTTATGCTTGCTTAACGAAACCCTGTGAAATTCATGGAATCACCATAAAAACTTGGCAAAACTCGTTGATAGCTTGCAAGTAAGGTTCAAAAAAGAACTCATAAAATCGTATTGTGACTGGAATATCTAGACTACAAGTCAGAGACATATAATCCACCAGATGTTGTTGGCTTTCATGCCTCACCATTGGCTATGTTGGCTAGGACTGATGGGAGTTGCAGTTCTAAACTCAAAGGTCACATATTGTCCAGCCTCAGTCCAGTTGTTGGATTGAATCCAGACACAGAAATATTTATACTAGACCAGTGGTTCTCAACCTGTGGGTCCCCAGATGTTTTGGCCTTCAACTCCCAGAAATCCTAACAGCTGGTAAACTGGTTTGAATTTCTGGGAGTTGTAGGTCAAAACGCCTGGGGACCCACAGGTTGAGAACCACTGCACTGGACCCATTGAGCTGAATCTAAATGCAGACAGTTGTATCAGTCATGAGTAAGATGGTATCCTGAAAACAACAGATGCCATTTGATCATGGAAGGGAAGTAGTGGTTAGTATTGGGATAATAATAATAATAATAATAATAATAATAATAATAATAATAATAATAATAATAATAATAATAATTCTGGCAGAAACCAGTGCAGGTGGTCCCGGTGGTGATCGGCACACTGGGTGCCGTGCCAAAAGATCTCAGCCGGCATTTGGAAACAATAGACATTGACAAAATCACGATCTGCCAACTGCAAAAGGCCACCCTGCTAGGATCTGCTCGCATCATCTGAAAATACATCACACAGCCCTAGACACTTGGGAAGTGTTCGACTTGTGATTTTGTGATATGAAATCCAGCATATCTATCTTGTTTGCTGTGTCATAATAAAATAATAATAATAATAATTAATAATAATAATAATAATAATAATAATAGTATTCTGCCCTATCTCCTTGATGGGACTCAGGGCAGATTCCAACATACACAAACACAAAGGCAAACATTCAGTGCCTAGAAACAATGAATACCAGTAGCTATAAGCTATATTTCAAGGAAAGGAACTGGAAAAATCACCTTATTCTTGCATAAGGAAACCCTGCGAAATTAATGGGGTCACTATAGAAACTTTGCAAAACTCACCTAACATGTGCCAGCAGGAAAGGCATGTCAGGAGGTGGATTCTCCTCCTCTTCCACTCTCCTCCTTCTGTGTTGCTATTCCTGAGCTGTTTTCTGTTTATTTTATATTTTTACAGTTATATTTGTTTTTTTGTTTTTCTTTGCTGAAATTGCAAAATTGCTCTTTAAAAAAAAACAGAGCAGTGGGAGTGTGGAAAGACTGAGTTATGATGGTATATGGAAGTACAATGCAGGGACCACAATTGCTAAACTGTCACAATTGCACAGAGGAAGAGATGTGTGATATCAAAGATGCTCATTAGAGAAGTGCGTTAAATTTTTCCTTTATTTCCTTTGTGCTACTGTTTCGTTTAGATCATTTATCTACACAAAACAAATGATGACATTTTTGAAGGAAACGAGAGGCAACACAAAAATGAAAGCCGCACAGTCATCGTGCTTGCTTTGGTTTCCTTTCATTTCTGCCCCGTAACAATAAGCACGTACTGACAGAGGGAGGCTTTCCCATTACAGCTGATGTGTACCAATGGGTATATATATATATATATATATATATATATATATATATATATATATATCTACCTTGCTACTCTGGGAATCTAGCACTGAGCCTGGGAGAGGAAAGCCTCCTCATTACATCTGATGTATGTGGAAATGGGTGTTAATATAATAAAATTATTAATAACAATAGTACTCTGGGGAAGATCCAAATGAGCCTCAGAATCCCTCCCATTGCCGCCAATGGCATGAAAATATTTGTGTTTTTCATTAGTCAGATGAAAATTCGTGTCGTATAGGCGGCCCATTTTAATTAGCGGGAACCAAATACGAAAATGAGATGACACGAATGAAACTACACAAAACGAACAGCATTTCTATACAAAAGCACAACACTAATGCCCATCCCTTTATCTAACCGCCCTGAGTCCTCTTGGGGAGATAGGAGCGATAAAAATGAATTATTATTATTATTATTATCATTATATCATCATCAATGATAGCATGAGTGCTGTGGAATAGCTGCCTCATGCAATAAAGTCCCGAGTGTCTAATTTCTTGCTTTGCTAAAGATACACAGGGAGACTTGGTAGTAAAGAACGAACATTGTGACTATGTGTTCCTTTCCTCAAGTCCACAAAAACAGCATCAATGACCAGTTGGTAAAGCCATCAGCTCCTCTCACTGAAGCAAACAGCAAACATGTGCTGTGACCCTGTCCCTTTTCCCTTTGATTTACAGCTGCGTTGGAAAGCAACTTAACAAGGTGGCATGGAGCTTCAAGGGCCATGGAAGTCCATTTATTGTCAAAGTGTTATGGATGTTAATTAGATTAGGAATATGCTGAAGCTATTACAGTCATTGCAGGGAGAGAAGGGTAAGAACAGTCTTTGAAACTCCAGCTTTGTGGCATGAAAACACAGGAAAAGGAGGAAACCCTACACCCAAAGAAAATTGTAGGGTTCCATTGGATTCCACAGAATTGTAAAAGGTCCAATAATAATAACATTTTAGAAAGAGCCAAGAAAGTACCAGGCATGCTTTTTAGCCCCCCCCCTTTTATTCTTGCATTGTTTTTACTATAATAATGATGACCAAGAACATTTTAATACAAAAAGGCAAGCAAGGGGAAATTTTATATGCAATATTAATTTTCTATGCAATGCTGAAAATGCAAACTGAACTTGAGAAGGGGGAAAATTGGAGAAAAAATGTTGAAGACAAGAGGTAGCATTTTAAATAGTCCACAGTTTCCTCAAATCTAAAACAATTAGGACACCAAGCCGATTTGGATAAATAAAATTCTATTTCTGATACTTTGGAAACTGTACAAAGTTTGGAGTAGATTTATAACTTCAATGCTATTTATTTCCATAACCTGGAGACAAATACTGTATTTCACACTACGGAAAGAGTGCTTAAATACGTCATTATCTGTGCCTCCCTTAATGACAGTTTTGAGTGTCTGGACTTTATTGTATGGAAATGATGAACTGGCATAGTCACCTGTACAAAAGAAACATGGAGAGAGGTGGCACATGAAGTCACCATACCAATTAATATCAAATGCTTGCTATTCCGGCCTGTTGAACCTTATCTTCACTAAGCAATAGATGGATAGTTTTATATATATATTATTTGTAGTATTTATTTTATTTACTATTTTATTTACTTTTTTATTCCACCTTTCTCACAGGTACTCAAGGAGGTTAAGGTAAAGGTTTTCCCCAACATTAAATCTAGTCGTGTCCATGCTCATCTCCATTTCTAAGCCGAGGAGCTGGCGTTGTCCAGAGACACCTTCAAGGTCATGTGACCAGCATGACTGCATGGAGAGCTGTTACCTTCCTGCTGGAGCAGTACCTATTGATCTACTCACATTTGTAGGTTTTCAAACTGCTAAGTTGGCAGAAGCTGGGGCTAAAAGCAGGAGCTCACCCCACCCCCTGGATCCAAACTATCAACCTTTCAGTCAGCACGTTCAGCAGCTCAGTGGTTTAATCCGCTGCACCACCACGGGCTCCCAAGGAGGTTAACAATAAATATAAGACAATGCTAATGAAAAACAATCCATTGAAATTAAAACATAAACATAAACATTTTAAAAATAACTGAACAATTTATGCTGTGAAATTTATTAAACATTAAATGTATTAAAGTGTATTAAAACTGTATACAAAGTGTACAATCCCAATCCACCCTCATCAGTTTATAAAACTGCATGACAGAGAAATGTTTTCACATGCCACAAAGTGTACAGGGATGCAGTAACCTGGCCTTTTTAGGAGGGATTTCTAAGATCTGGAAGCAGTCACTTAGAGGGCCCTCTCTGTTGTTCCTATCAAATAAGCCTGAAAAGGTGATGAAATAGAAATTCCTTACCAGGTGATTGCTGAGCTCTAGTGGGCTCACAAAGAGAGATAAGGTTGTTCAAATAACTTGGACCCAAATAACTTGTAGCCGAAAATTCCCCCAAAATTCCCAGGGTTGTCCGCGAGAAGGCCTTACTAAATATTTCGTTAATGAAAGTAAATAAATAACATTTGTTATTTAAACTGTTATGTTTATTCATATCATGATCTGATCACCATGCTTAATATATTCCATATGCATGGGGGTATTGGGAAAACGATAAAGGTTTGGTAGGGTAGATCCTCTCTCACTAAGACTCAGCCCCCCCCCCCCCCCCCCGAATCAAAATCCTGGCTACGGGCCTGCTTGAACCTAACCCATATAACTGGGGACCTTTCAAACAAACAGCAGAATGTGCCTTTTGAATAGGCAATAAAGGAAAAGCAGAAAACATTTATGGCTTAATTTATCTTTCTCTGATTGCCATCTTTGCTGGCTATTTCTGCAAAAAAGAATCGGGTGGGATGAAAAGACTGTGTCCAAAGCATGCTCTGAAAAACATGTCAATGGCCTAGAGCAGGGGTCCCCAAACTAAGGCCCGGGGGCCACATGCGGCCCATCGAAGCCATTTATCCGGCCCCTGCTCCCTCCCTCGCCCAGTGCGTGCCTTCCAGAGTTTTTCTTGTTTATAATAGTATTTGAATTATTATTTAATTAATAATTAATTTTAAAGGGGGTGCTTTGCTAGTGCTTTTGGTGCAAAAAGGCAGAAGGGGGCTGGACTAAATGGCACAAGGGGTCTCTTCCAATCCTCTTTTATTATTATTATTATTATTATTATTATTATTATTATTGACACAAAGACACAGTATAACACAGCAAACGAGATATTTCGTATCACAAAATCACAAGTTCCCAAGCGTTTAGGGCTGTGTGGTGTATTATTATTATTATTATTATTATTATTAACAACATTGAGGCTGAGTGGCCAACTGTCAGGGGTGCTTTGCTTGTGCTTTTGGTGCACAAAAAGTAGAAGGGAGTTGGACTAAATGGCCCAAGGGGTTTCTTCCAACCTTCTTTATTATTTTTATTATGATTATGATTGTTATTGAGGCTGTATTTGTTCCCGTTTGGGGTTTTTTTTACTTCAAAATAAGAGATGTGCAGTGTGTATAGGAATTTGTTTATAGTTTTTTTTCAACTACAGCCTGGCCCTCCAATGATCTGAGGGACTGTAAACTGGCCCCCTCTTTAAAAAGTTTGGGGACCCCTGGCCTAGAGGATGAGTCACACACACACAAACACACCTCTGATGTGTACGAAGAAAAAAAAAGAATGTAATACATTGTTTCCAGTTTTACAAAAGGTACTGGCGACAGATTCTTTTCCTGCCGAAACAGGTCTTGAATCATGTGATAGGACCAATAGGCACAAGTAGGCAAAGGGCATCAGAGACAGAGTATTAGACTGTGGACCCCATTAGATGGAAGTCCAGAAGCCAGGGGACAACTGGGGAAACAGTGGGGCATGGGGAAAACCCAACTTTCTCAATGTGTTGTCGAATACTTCTGGAACATGGCCATACAGCCTGGAAGACATACAACAACCCAACTTTGTCAATTTACCAAAAAAATTCAACCATTTTGTATCAAGGCAAGTGTAAACTCTGCCTATTCTTTCTGTATACCTTGGGATACCAACTTTAATTGTGTTTTAAATTGTATCCCCATAACTTCTAGAACCTACTAAAACAATGGTACTAAACCTACTTCTAAGATACAATTGTACTAAATGATAAATAATGTAAGTTTGTGAGACTATTTTAGAAGCATGAAAATATGGTATGAAAAACAGACTTGCCTTGTAAGACAATTTATCTCAAAAAGGAGTTCTGGCACAGGAGGCAATGAGACAGAAAATCCAGTCTCGTGAGAGTACAAAAGCAAAGTTTATTTTCACATAGCTATGAGAAGGCGGGACAGCCGTACACCCCAAAAGGTTTGTACTTGCAATGGCTGCCGCGAAGTGTGGCATTGTAAACAAAGAATATATATCTCGGCTTATCTAAACTTGACCAATTACTGAGGGTCTTCTTCACCTCCACACCTCTTTGGCACAAGTGGTGTCTATGATCTCACTTGTTGGTCTCAAGCTAGCATTTGGCCTTGGAACTTTCTGGAGAACGATATCAGCTCAAAAGAAAGGGAGGGGCACAGGTCCTTTGTTACTTTGGCTCATACAAAGAGCTTGCATTGACTAAATGAAGCTAATATGATATAAGCAGAGGCAAAGCTATATATGCAAAAGTCTACTAATTTCTGGCCCATGGTCCCTTCAGCCTCATTTCTAAAATGAATAGAACATGGATTAGCAGGTGCTTTCCTGCATGATGATGGCTGACATCACACTTCCATGTGGGTGGTGTAAAGGCTTCACCATGGGGAGGTTGTGGACCAGAAATTGATACGGCACAACGTTGTGTGACAGGGACTGAAACCAAAGCTGATAGTCTGCTACTGTGCTGGTTCCCCCCTCCATGCAATAAAGTCCTAAGTGGAAAAAATAAATAGAACAAGTATAGATAAAAGGTAAAGGTTTTCCCCTGACGTTAAGTCCAGTCGTGCCCAACTCTGGGGATTGGTGTTCATCTCCATTTCTAAGCCGAAGAGCCGGCATTTTCCGTAGACACCTCCAAGGTCATGTGGCCAGCATGACTGCATGGAGCGCCATTACCTTCCCGCCGGAGCAGTACCTATTCATCTACTCACATTTGCATGTTTTCAAACTGCTAGGTTGGCAATAGCGGGCACTCATCCCGCTTCCGGGATTTGAACCTGGGACCATTTGGTCCGCAAGTTCAGCAGCTCAGCGCTTTAACACACTGTGCCACCAGGGTCCCCTATTTATTCAAGTATACACATGAATAAATCTTTTAAGGTATAACTCTCATCCTGAGATTCTTCACCCCTTCTCTGAGTACATGAGAAGAGGGACCAAACCTTTTTGCAGATCCTCATTGGACTAAAGAATTGCTTTTAAAGGTGTTTTATTGGTTTATCCTTGTATTTAAATCAATGTATTTTAATATTTCTATGAGTTTAATGCCGTTTTAATATTTAGCTTTTGGATGATTTGAACTGTATTGCCTTTTAGGTGCAAATCACTTTGGGTCTCAACCCCGAGAAAAGATTGAATAAAAAATCATTACCATAGCCGCCACCACCACCACCATCATCATCATCAATTGGCAGCACTATTCCCAAGTATGATGCCCCCCACATATTGGACTCCCCTCATTGGTTGGCAATGGTGGGAGTTTTAATCCAGTTTATCTGGAGAACATCAGGTTTGGTGTTATCCTCAGATAATAAGCCCAGACATTGGCCATGGGCTTAGGTTTTCAACTGATGTGTTTTTGTGTTTTAATACACATTTACTACTTGTGTGGTATTTAAGATACAAAGGATCCCATGGTCTGAAATAATCATAAATCCTATTCAGGATCTCTGTTATGACCATTTGCTTCATTTGTTTAGAAAAGGTAATAGATTTCCTATTTCACTGACTTTGCAGGCTTCGAGGAGGGGGGAAAAACTATTACGAGGAACATTTTTTTTTCCGAAAAGCTAGGCAAGTATGATTACAGATCCTGTATATCACTTGCATCTGTGTGGTTTCCAAATGAAACCTGGGGACTCTTGGGAGAAAAAGAGAAAATCAACAAGGAAGTAGTTGTCCTGTTTTAAAATAACCGTTGTTTTGAGCTTTTAAAGCCATGTGTGTGGGAACGTTTCCTACATTTTCTGGCCCCATTTTCTTAAGGTTGGTTGCTTAAGCGCAACAAAATTTAATTAGCAAGGCTGTAGCTGTAAGTTAACCGCTCATATATCATGCTAAGGATGCAGGGCTTTTATTTATAACACCTTCACACATAAATATCCAAAGTGGAAATGGTTTATAAGCTATTGGCTTTGCAGAGCGTGTTAGGTCTTTCTGGAACTCCGTAGGCAACAGAGAATACCTGGAATTGACTTGGTTACAAATTGCTATTTGGGCTGCAAATTGTCACGTACTAGGACAAATGGCATGTGCTAAAAGAGGGGACACCCCAAGAAATTTTGAATGTAGAATAAGGACTACTTGAACTAAGGGGAGAACAACACATCAGTAAAACAAAACACAGCCTCTTGCCCACCACCTGTTCCAATTTGAATAATAGAATCCTAGAATTATAGAATAAAAGAGTTGGAAGAGACCACATGGGCCTTTCCTGTCATTTAAACCCAATGCTCTCAAGCCCCTTATCTCCTCCTGTATAATCCAGATTATCAAAGCAGATAATCCACATTATCTGATTTGAACTGGATTATATGAGTCTACACTACCATATAATCCAGTTCAAAGCAGATATTCTGGATTTTATATGGCAGTGTAGAAGAGTCCTAAGTCATAAGCCAGCAGAAAGCAAGCTTGCTCCCTCCTCCTTATGACAGCCTTTCAAATATTTAAACATAGTGGTCATGTCTCTTCTCAACCTTGTTTTCTGCAGGCTATATGTTCCCAGCTCTTTAAGCCACTCCTCAAAGTCTCTGGACTTTTGATCATTTTAGTCACCCTCCTCTGGACTCCTTCCAGCTTGTCAATATCCCTCTAGAATTGTGGTGGCAGAATTGAACACAGTATTCCAGGTGAGGACAGTCCTAATGAAATCCTCTGATGTCCCATGTTTCAGCTATGAGTCAGTTGAATTCTCTTCTTTGAAATGCATTATATGGTCAGTGTAAACTCAAATAGTTCAGTTAAATGCTGTTAAACTGTATTATAGCAGTCAACACTGCATTATATGTAATGTTGATGGGGCCTGAATCTAAACTTCTTTGCACTTTGTAGCAATTCACATAAGCTAAGGAGAAAAGGGAGAAATAAGAGATGGACAGATATTTTTAAAGTGGATGAAAAAGTTGGGCAGAGGATTAATCAAGATTGTCCTTGGCTAGTCAAGACAGTTGGAGGGTATGGAAAAGCTGTCCTCTCCTCAAAGAGCAGTCTAATTAAGTGTGGTTTAGAAACTGCAAGTTGCTTCTGGTGTGAGAGAACTGGGCATTTGCAAGGATGTTGCCCAGGGGACACCCGGATGTTTGATGTTTTACCATCCTTGTAGGAGGCTTCCCTCATGTCCCCGCATGGGGAGCTGGACCTAACAGAGGGAGCTCACCTGCTCTCCCCAGATTCGAACCGTCAACTTGTTGGTCAGCAGTCCTGCTGGCACATGGGTTTAACCCATTGCACCACCGGGGGCTCCTTGTATTAATGTTGACATCATTGCACCCTGTGAAATGCCAGCTGGCATGATATGTGATATCAATGTCAAAACACAAAACTGCATAATGTCACCTGGTTGACCATTTCACTGTACACCAAATTTTCATAGAAGGAGACAAAGACAAACAATGCCTTGAACTTATCTATTGAAGATAAAAGCTGAGTAAGTCATTCTGGCATGGTAGGTAGTGCTTGAAAAGATGTGAATTTGATTATCCATAATTTGTATCTGTGCAGAAGTAGACAGAGCCTTCATCTGTTCCAATTTGGAAAGGACAGCACCAGTTAATCCTCTACCTTCCTACTTTTCCAGTTGTGTTTAAAATGTCCAAGGCCCCTTCCACATAGCTGTATAAAATCCACATTGAACTGGATTATATGGGAATGTGGACTCAGATAACCAGTACAAAGCAGATAATGTGGATGATTTGCCTTGATATTATGGGTTATTTGGCTGTGTGGCAGGGCCCTCGATCTCTTTTTTCTCCTCTCACTTCCCCCTTGTCCTCATTTTATTTAAGTTGCTGCAAACTGAGTTCAAGAGGCAAATATAGTTTGCATTCAATTAACTAAACAAAGGAGGACTAGAAGGCAGAATTTTGCCCTTTCCTATAGATTCGGGCTAAAGCAAACTGCTTCAGTCTCTGCTAGCTTGAGTGCTCTTCTTTGTGGACATTTTTTGCTGCCTTGATCTCATTTTGATGTTGCTTGACCCCACTTTTCATCTGGAAGATGTCAGAGGATATGTGAAATTTGTAGAAGCCCTTTGAGAGGAATGTTAGATGCTGTTGGTAGAGATTTGTTTAACATTTCTGAAGGCACAATTCAATTCACTATCACTTTGGCCCTGTTCTTTCATAACTAAATAGATGTTTCTCATCCAAGACATTTTGTAGGACTGAACAGAAAGGATTTTGTCTTCACTAACAGGAAACCTGATGCATTACTTAAGCCAGGGTAATATATTCAGCTGTGCTGTCAGGCCAATCAACATGTATCTTTTGATCTGTATGGCAACAAATATATGAGTTGTCATTTTGTGCAGGAATGGGACACAAATCTGCCAGAGGTGAGCCCACCCGCCCCTGGAAGAGACTTCTCCACATCCTAAATTCTGCCAAGCCAAGATTGGGGGATTTCCAATAAATATGTCTAACAAACCCATAAAAAATTCCAACTAGTATGATGACTTAAGTCCTAATGTCAAAACAAAGAACCACATAGACTGAGTCGCATGAATTTTTGGCTGATGCACTGCAAATTAAATCTCCGTAGAACCATTGGTTTTGCTAGCAAGTAAACAAACAAGAATCACCCCCTGAAGTCTATCCAGCAGAAATGCAGAATAAGCTGCCCTGGGATGATAAGAGACACTTGAAAAGAGTTATGATTATGTAATCAATTTGGGGCAATATCCTCTCTGTGCTCAATATTACCATGCCTTTGGACCTCGTTGTCTTATAATTTTCTCTGGTCGTCCGCAGAGAGATACAGTATTTCATAGAACACTTTCTGTTTACAAAGCGAAGGGCCTCTCTTAAGCAACGTTTACTGAAAAAGAGTGCTATTCTGAGGAAATGTGAGTGGGACGGAGCGGGGATCCCTGTAGAGCTAACTTGGCAGGAGTAGAGATCCTGGCTCTGCCTGATATTAAAAGTGAGTCATCAGTTTACCCACACGGCAGGGTTTCTCCCGGGTCTTCTCACAGTGAGCTGCTTGATAGAGGCTCAGAAGATTCAAGCTCAACTCCTAAAATTAATAAGAACTATTTGAAAGAATCTCCTTGTGAAGAAAGTGGTTGCTTTGTATATACCCAAATGTTCTTAATACACACAATTGAGAAAAATACAAATGAAATATACTGTTATTAAAAGTTATGAATTATTATCCACAGCTCTAGTGGGACATATAGTGAGCCTGTATTGCCTTCACCCTTTGTCCTGTAGTAACCTTTCATGAATTTCCCCTGGAATGTTGCCCCACCATGCCTCGGACCTCAGGATGTACTTTCATAATTATCATAATCTCCTCACAATGCCCCGGGACACACAATAGGCTTGGGCAAGAGCCTCTGGGTCTTTTTCTATTTTGTCTTGATATGATCTGATTTATTTCTGGGAATGCTACTTTAACCCTGTCACCAAACTGGACCCTTCTCTGGGGCTCCCATTGAAATGGCCAACATCCTAAGCACCCTTTTGCTTCTCTGGACTGGCACCTAATGTATTGATTGGAGCTAAGATATGAAAACCCATTTCAGCCCATTATCACTTGCCCCACTTCATTCTTTTCCAATCTTGCCCCTCTCTTAAGCAAATAAATAAACAGACACAGATTTGCAAAATGATTTTATTAAATTTCCCACCTGGAGCCAAACAACGATGATGACAGATGGAGTCCCAGACCAACCAGATGACAGATCCTAGCCAGCCAAATTTTGGACCAATCAGGAGCTAGCATGGCAATATACCTTTGTTTTGAAGAGCTGTCTAAGTGCTATAAATATTTCTGTATGTTTGCACTGAGGTATGTCTGGGCCCTTCCAGACAGGCCCAAAATGTGGGACTTGAATTGCTTTTACCTGAAGCTTCCAAATGACACCTCAAGGAAAAGTGAATTAATCTGGAGAAAAGTGGGATTTCCTAGTTTGCTCTGAATTAATAAAACATCTGGAAAGATCCAAATCTTAAGCTAAGGGCCGGATCTTTCCAGGTACTGAGCCTGTGGGGATTGACTCTCAGAACTACTTCCATGATGCTTCAGGTAAAAGAGAATTAATTTGGGACAAAGCAGGTAAAGGGGAGGGGTTGGAGACTTTCCTCCTTAGCCCTCCAGGAAAGCCCAGTTTTGAGGGGGGGGGGGTGGAGACTTAAATCCGCTTTGGCGCGGCTTTAACCCATGTCTGGAAGCATCCCGAAGCTGCACTCCTATCAATACTTCACTAAGCCACCTCCTCCTTATTCTTTTTGGAAGCTGTCCGTTACCTTATTTGCACTCACTGATGATGTAATGAGTCTTAGGAGAGGGCGGGGGGGGGGGGGGCTGTATGACCAGAGCCTCACCAATGTGGCAGATTTAAGGACCACGATGTAGTCACAATAGGTTTTGGAAGTGGCATTTTTTTGTACCAGTTCCAGCTGCATTATGTGGCTAGATAGAAGTGTCCTGAGACTATACCAGGTGAAATACTCTGGAGTACTCTGCTCCATAGCTGCTTTGCCTAGTAATAGAAATATGAATCCTTTCTGTGTATTTAAATTTAAAATCTTGCAGATGAGAGCCTAAATATTCCAAAGTGTTGTTCAGGCTAAAAGTGCTGACAAATAAGCCAACATGATAGAAAAGATGATAAAAGTCCAAGACAGTGAAGACATTTATTTTTAATGCTCCTCAGCATTTCATTGGGAATATCTTTTAGAAATTTGCCATCCAAGTCAGTACATTCACTCTTCCTTAAATTACTCTCTTCAGTTTTTCACTGGCTGATGTTACAAAAAGAAAGAAAGAAAAAGGTTTGCAAATCAAGTGCCTCTTGACCCTTCAAGTACTTATGACCTGAAACAATCATTTCAAGTTTAAACTGAATTATCTGTCCTCCCTTTCTAACAGCAACACTTCTTAACATTCAAATACGATTAACTCTTCCAAGTATATTCTCAAAATGCAGTTGCAGAGTTTCAACAGCCAGAAGATTTCTGCTTCTGGAGTTTGCACATTTCAGCTCTGCAAATTCCTTGCTCCACAAATGTGGGCTGAGGAAGATCAGCTTACTTGTGCATTCATTCTTTGGTTTCTTTGGGATTTCTCACAAAACAAATAGATTGTCTTGGCTATTTTTCTCTTTAAATTAAGAAGAATAGCCATGACAGTCAAGCTGTACTAAAAACTATTATTAGCGTAGTTGTCATTTTCAGCAAGTGTAGACCCACTGAATCATTGAAACTTATATAAATATTGACTTATGAAGTTTCCACTAAATCAGTCTACTGTGTTGGGATAAATAGCAGGATTGAAGCCAACGAGACTTATAGTGTATTAAATATTAATGCTTTGATCCAAAAGGAAATATGTCCTCATTCAATGTGGTTAGCTGGAGCAAAATGAGATTTTAAAAACTTTTTGAACAATGGGTTCAAATTACAGGAAAGAAATTCCACATGAACATTAGGAAGAACTTCATGACCGTATGAGTTGTTCAGCAGTGGAACTCTCTATCTTGTAGTGTGGTGGAAGCTCCTTCCATGGAAACTTTTAAACAGAGGCCATCTGTAAGGGATACTTTGTTTGTGCTTTTCCTGCATGACAGTGAGTTGAACTAGATGGCCCATGTGATCTCTTCCAACTCTATTATTCTATGATTCTATGAAACTTGTGAGACCATTACTCTAGGAATTTCTAGGTCATCCAGTATACTGTGTGGCAGCGGTTCTCAGTCTGTGGTTCCCAGATGTTTTGGCCTTCAACTCCCAGAAATCCTAACAACTGGTAAACTGGCTGGGATTTCTGGGAGTTGTAGGCCAAAACATCTGGACCCACAGGTTGAGAACCATTGCTGTATGGTCAAACTCCAGCAGACGTTTCACCATATAATTGCATTAGAGAGAATATTTTATTAAAATCTATGAATCATCTTTGTAGGGCCAGCTGTATCTTCACATGAATCGTGGTCTGTGAGCTTATATTACACAAGGACAGCACTGTAATTCTACTACAACTGGCATGGTTGCATCATTTGGTATCCTAGGGTTTGAAGTTTGGTGAGGTCTTAGTGTTCTCTAGTGGAATACCTTTTGGCATCTAATCAACAGACATCAGAAATATTTCATATTATAAAGATAATACAATTAATTAAAGTGAGGATGGCCTTGGAAATGTGTGTGAATGTGTCTTCAAGTCACCTGTCAATTTCAGGTGACTCCATACATTGCATAAAGTTTTCTTAGGTAAGGTATACCTCTGAAGTGGTTTGCCATTGCTTTCCTTTGAAAGATAACTTGCAACAGCATTAATAGAAATACAACACATTTCTTTAATGGGTACCTTTCTTTGAACCTTAACCAAAGGTACTCTAACTAGAGATCAAGATATAAATATTTTAATAAGTTTAATTGTACTTTGTACAACTGTCTCATGAAACACTTCCAAATTCAGAGGAATTCTCCAGGAGGGTCATATAGTTGTAACCAAAGCAGGATGTAAACAGAATAAAGGAAAACAAAACTGCCAAACAAACTAACCTAAATGCCAGGCTGTGATGGGAGAAAAACCAGAGCCATGTCTAAACTGGCATTTCTGTTTTCTTACAAGGAGGAATATAAGGTCACTGCTTTTCCCTTTTCTTTTTTCAATGTAAAAGTACAAACAGATGGGTAACCACTTTAACAGCCCCCAAATAGGTTTTCTCTTAACCACACAAGTGGATGTTATCAAAGAAAATTATTCTTTCCCTTTCTCTATATTCAAAATAGTGTTATGCATTTGTACAAGAAGGTGGTAATACAAATCACAGAACAATCCTAGGTATTATGGGAGGGTTTTTATTTAAAACAACAGCAAGACTTTCTTCAAAATTGATCAGGTGTTAAATTATATTCCTTCACCCTTTAAAAAATACATACTTGGACAAATTGAATGTGACAAGGCAGTCATGTGTTTACCCTGTGGATGCATAAACCAAAGGTTGAAAGGTCTATGGGAGAAGAAAGGGTTAAATAAAAAAGGAGTGTGTGGTTAAGGGAAACTTCAAATTCCTTCACTGGACCACCTTTTCCTGCTTTTCTTGATGTGCTCTGCTGTTTAAGTCATATATAACTGTTGTTGTTGTTGTTGTTGTCACTGTTGTTGTTTGACTTCAAGTGATTTCTGACTTATGGAGACCCTTAGATGAACCTATCACAGGGTTTTCTGGAGCTGAGAGTATCTGATTTTCTCAAGTCACCCAGTGGGTTTCCAGCAGAGAATTGAATCTTGATCTCAAGATTCAAGAGGTGCATTATACTGTAGATTAGGCTTGGGTCCAAATCAGTTTGAACGAAAGTGATTTGTAATATTTTGTGATCACTTTCGTACAATCTCCCAAAACAAAATGGGGAGGAGGGAATTGAAAAGCTAACCAAGTAGACATTAAATCTAGTCAAAGTCCGACTTGGGGGTGGGGGACTTGTCTCCATTTCTAAGCTGAAGAGCCGCCATTGATCATAGACGCCTCCAAGATCATGTGGCCAGCATGACTGCATGGAGCACCGTTACCTTTCTGCTGAAGCGGTACCTATTGATCTACTCACATTTGCATGTTTTTGAACTGCTAGGTTGGCAGAAGCTGGGGCTAACAAAGGGAGCTTACCCTGTCCCGCAGATTCGAACTGCCGACCTTCCGGTCAGCAAGTTCTGCAGCTTAGCGGTCTAACCCGCTGTGCCACCATGGCCCCTATTTCTCTTCATTCCAAGGTCTAAACTCCTTATTAAATTCAAGAAGCCTTCCTTGCATGAATATCATTGCAAGATGAATTTCTCCATAAAGTTATGAGAAATTATATTTTAGCATGTTTTAAAAGTAAACATGGGAAATAATTCCTTTTCCCCTTTCATCCTGATCATTGTAAGTGATGTTGCCCTTCAAACAATAAATGCCCTTTTAATTTCTATAACAATTTCACAAATCATTTAAAATAATTGTGAATTATGAATGTACTTGCTGGTCCATTCCACAGTCCTAGGTTTTTTTGAGCAAAGAACAATGCCACATTATCCTTCTGCCACGTTGCAGGCGCCGTATATAGTAACTTCTTTGTCTGCTGACTTTGCATGGTTAAGTTATCTTCTGCAGGGTGCTTCTGCACGTGTTTTACAAGCCAAGCGCTAAGATGTGTCTTAATTAATTGAATCTGGCTCACCCGGGGTCCTGCACCAAGCTTTCCAGACCTGCAACGCTTTGAACCTTCAACATGAAAGGCGGAGGTATTTATTGGAATCTGCAGTGGGCAATACCTCGCTGCTCATCTGAAAGTATTGCTTGTATTTCACTTCATAAAATAATGAACCTCAGAGCTGTCTTTTGTGAACTAGGCTGGCAGACTTGTCTAATTTTAGTGGTAAAGGTAATAAAAGTTAAGTATTCCAGCAGTGGGACTATGTCTATGGTTACCCTCAAAAGGTTTGCTTCTGTCTTGCCCAATATGTTAGAATATAATAATATCAAAGGCCCAACATGCAACAAGACCTAGTTCTAACAGCATTGGTATGAAAAACGTCAGCTTTTTATTTCAAATTTAGAAAGAAAAGCCTCTTATTGTGTTAGGAATCATGCATACATGGAAATGATTTCTTTAGGCATTACTAGACGTTTCTTTTTGTACTTTTTTCTTTTAAAAATCCCACTTGTTTTCCTTTTATCTTTCTTTCTGTGGTTTCCTTCATCCTACTCTTTTAAGTCTTTGGGGTACATTGATCAGAAACATATTTTTGTTTTGTTTGAAAACTCAGCTTCTTTTTTTTCTTTTAAGCACTAAAGTTTCACAACAAAATGATAAAAACTGTACAGAAACAGTTGTTTCCAGACGGTTTCTTGTCAGTAAGGATGAGATAGGTAAAGGTAAAGGTTTTTCCCTGACATTAAGTCCAGTTGTGTCTGACTCTGGGGGTTGGTGCTCATCTTCATTTCAAAGCAGAAGAGCCAGCATTGTCCGGAGACACCTCTAAGAACATGTGGCTGGCATGACTGCGTGGAGCACCGTTACCTTCCCGCTGAAGCGGTACCTATTGATCTACTCACATTTGCATGTTTTCAAACTGCTAGGTTGGCAGAAGCTGGAGCTAACAGCAGAAGCTCACCCCACTCCCTGAATTCAAATCGCCGACCCATTGGTCAGCAAGTTCAGGAGCTCAGCAGTTTAACTCTCTGCCACCAGGGGCTCTTAGGATGAGATAACCCTGGTTTTATTTGTGATTTCCCCACCCCTTTTTAGTTCTATTATAAATTCGTTGGCTCATTACAATCTGGACAATGTTTGTGTGAGATCTTCGAAACAAGGTAATTTTGATCTTGGCAAATACTAAGATGATGATTCCCTTAAAAAAACATGGAAAGTAGTATTATCATCTTTGTTTGTATATTCACATGCATGACATACTTAAAACAACAATGAATACAAAGTCTGTTTTTATAATTAATTATATTAACAATTAATCATTCATATTTACTGCTTATACAACACGTCTCAGCATAAAAATGAAAATTCAGAGCAACAAATGTCTAATCTTGAACTCAAAATGTGCCTAAATGTATATTTATATGTGTATTTAGGAATGTTTTAACGTAATCAATTTTTTAAATTGAATTGAAATGTTATTGCAATTGTTTATATCTGCATTTTATATTGTAAGCCGCCCTGAGTCCCCTTATTGGGTGAGAAGGGCAGGGTAGAAATGCTGTAATAAATAAATAAATAAATAAATAAATAAACAAACAAACTTTTATGGTAAGTGGTCAGTGCAGATGTGCGTAACAACAACATTGTCCAACCTGCACCTCAATAGAATAATATTCTGCAAGAACCTTGTGAGTTAGGGCACTTCCAAACAGTGTCAAAATGTGGGTTCAAAAAATCTCTGGACCTGACTGCAAGTTCACACACAGACCTGTCAGTCCAAGGAAATGGTCCCCTACCATCCTCATACCTTTCTTTGAAATGGATTTTACAAGTCCACAAGATGGAAGGGGGGCAGGGAACATCTGGCAGAAAGTTTTTTAAAAAAATCTCTCGAAGATGCACTGGACCTCGTATACGCCCATGTGATCCTAAAGTACACACAAACAGATTTCTTATTATCTCTTTTCACCCAATTTTACATTCAAGTGGTGTTTGTTTTGTCCATATTTTTCAATTGTCTGCATCTTAGCCATCGGAACCTTTGAAATGTGCTCATGGCTCTTAGTGTATTCCGTGGGCTTTGCAAAGCTATGAACCTCTGAGTGAATTATTTGTCTCACAATTTCATATTCAAAATATTTCCACATTACACAGCCATGACTATGCTTTAACTGCCATATTCTTATCAATCCTGGGATTTGTAGTTTAGTGAACTACTTAGAACTGATAGAAAGCTCTAGTGCTATAATTCAGGGGATTCTACTAGATAAACCTAAGTACTTTGGAAAAATACAAATCTGAAAAAACTGGATGGAGTCATGGGGGTTAAAATGGTACCATATTACTATAATTTTGCGGTGGATACAATCGCAAAAGGTGTAAAGCGGATGCTTCAAGAATCTCATTTCTGCCCCATCTCTGCAGATTTCAAAGAGCAGAATGAGAGTTTGGAGCCTAGATTAAAAATTCCACCAAAAAAGTTGAGGTTTCAGAAGGAAACCACTGACACCTACTCATTTCAGAGCACTAAAGGATTCTTATAAAACAGACTGGTGTATCCAAGATGTTTATTATCAGCGTCAAGTTGGAAGTTCAATATGTGGCTGAGGTCACCATCAGTTTGATGGCTCAGCAACATTGCTGTTTCTTCCTGACCCAAGATTTCTTTGGTAGCTATTTTAAAGCAGCCTTCTTGCTTTACTGCCAGGAAGAGAGCAAGCCACCTGCAAAAATTGTCCGCATCAATCAACCCACAGCACTCAAATATGTCAGCATCTCTGTACCCTTGGTGTGGCTAAAGCAGCTGAGTGGGGCCAAGTGGAGAAAGTTGGCAGCCTAGTTATGAACACTGTGGATCGGGCACATGCAAGGCCTGGCATTTCTAAACTCATCAGAAGATTTGACTACAGTCATGGGCCAACCAGAGATGATGAAGCTAACATTTTCCAAGGCTGAAACTCTCAGAGTCCCCAGGAAGCTGCAACCAGCCCATTTCATATCTGAGAAGGTTGCATTTTTATTGTACTTACCCCAGACAGCATAGCTGCAAACCCAGAAGCAAACAGGAAGTGCCCATCATAGAAGTAACTTGCTATCACTGAGGTTTGTAGCTACCAGTGTTGCTTTACTATAATGGCGGTTCAATATGTGGCTGAGGTCAATTTACTATAAATATACTATAACTCTTTATCTCCCAAACCACTTTTCACACTCATCTTGCCCATATATTTGGGCTAGTGAGAAATCATTCAACCCTAGGGCTGGCATGATACACACTGTAGAAGTCTTCTGTAGCAGTGTATCACTCATTGACCACAAATGCGCCATGATTGCTGGAGAAATTAAATCTCTTGGTCATCTAAAGATTAACTCTTTTAATGGAGTGTGAAAGTTTTTCTCTTCTTTCTTTGGCAGCTGGACTATAAGAGCATTTTCATGCATAATTTACTGCTGCCCTACTGCCCAGCCATGCTTAATAAACACCAATAATCTTTAGACGTACAGTAGAGTCTCACTTATCCAACATAAACGGGCCGGCAGAACATTGGATAAGCGAATATGTTGGATAATAAGGACAGATTAAGAAAAAGCCTATTAAACATCAAATTAGTTTATGCTTTTACAAATTAAGCACCAAAACATCATGTTATACAACAAATTTGACAGAAAAAGTAGTTCAATACACAGTAATGCTATGTAGAAATTACGTATTTACAAACTTAGCACCAAAATATCATGATATATTGAAAACATTGACTACAAAAAAGTGTTGGATAATCCAGAATGTTGGATAAGCGAGTGTTGGATAAGTGAGACTCTGCTGTACTTATTCCTGTTGATTTATTTCCAGCATTTTACAGACAAATTCAACATAATTTCAACTACCTCCCAGCTTCCTCTTAAATTGAGATATTGCCTGTTGTCCTCATGACTGTTAATTTAGGACTTTATCACACAATAGACTTGTTGCACGATTGTGTTGGTAGTTCAATGCTTGATCTTTCTTTATCACATGATGTCATTACTTTCCCATTGTTGCATTGCATTTCCATCATTATTGGATCCCATCTTGAGAAAAAGGCACCAATATCACAGCAGTTGAACTGTTGTTTCTGGTGCGATTACTTGTTCTGTTACAGTTCTAATATCATATCTAATATTAGAAGTGCAACCTGGTACATGAGGATTTTCCAAGGCCACGAAACACACATATGTGCTGACTCTCATTTCCCTCAGTAAAATATATTTGCCTTGAACATGATCTGCTGAAGTACCTCTCTTCTCCCTGAAAAAAACCCAGCCTTTGAAATACATGATCCTCAACTTGGTATTGTGCCATGCATATGAAATTATTTTTACTCCTTGTTAATGAATGTAACATTGGTGTATATGTATCATTTGTTTAAAGTGTTCTTGTTTTTTCTTTCTTTCTTTAAATGAGATCAGACGCCTGTGCACAGGGACACAAAAAGAATATCTAGAGTTGAACTGGATAGGATTACCTTTGGTTTAACAGCACAGTCCTATACATTTTTCTTTACTCAGAATTAAGCCTCACTGAGATAAAATAGATTTTTAGGGTGCTTGTAGGTGGAGGGATCCTGCCAGATGACAATTAGAAGAAATTGCAGCTATTACATCTCTCACACATCATTTTGGTAAGAAATTAAAATGGAAAACCACAATGTCTCACTTTGGACCATGAACAAGGCAGAATGACAACACAATAAAAAACCTTAATCTAGAAATAATCTTTACTTCCACCTAAGTGCATATAGAATATCAACACTAAAACAGGCACTTTCCATAATGACATTTAACCTGATTTTCTTTGTATCTCATTCTTTTCTCGTCTACAGCTTTTATTCTGTGAAGTACTTTTCCTTACCCACATCCTCTCCCACAATTAATTTGAATGTTCTATCACGCCACATTACTTTCTACATCTTTTCTCTTAATATGAGAGAAAGTTGGTGTGCCACGTGGATTGTGAGAAAAAACTAGAATGCCATCCTTGGGACAGGGAGACCCTCAAGTTCAAATAAATGCCCATACAACTTTATATTTCCCTGGGTGGATTTGGGCTGCCTTCTTCTCTCAGCTCAGTCTAACTTGCAGAGAAAATGTAAAAGGAATTGTGAAGGAGAGTACTGTTCTAGACATCTTGGAGGATGGCAAAGGAGCAAGAAATGCATAGGTTTGAATTTGTTCATGGAAAAAGGAGGTTGACTTTTCTTTTTTCCTACCAGCCCACATTATCTTCCAAAAGTGGACCTCCAAGTGTTGGGATGGGCTACCTGTCCCATTCACAGATGCTATCTCCAGGTGACTTATCTCAGTTCCCTATACACATAGGGGGTCACAATGTAGTAGATAGATACCTGGTGTGTAGGTGTACGTGCCCCCAAATTCCCTGTTGACTTATGATGGTCCTATGAACCCCATAGGGCAGTGGGTTCGCAACCTGTGGGTCCCCAGATGTTTTGCTTACAAGTCCCAGAAATCCTAGCCAGTTTACTAGCTATTAGGATTTCTGAGAGTTGAAGGCCAAAAGATCTGGGGACCCACAGGTTGAGAACCACTGCCATAGGGTTTTCTTAGACAAGGAATACTTAGTGATAGTTTTATCACTTCCTTCTTTTGAAATATAGCCTCCAGCATCTAGTGGTCTGCCATCCAAATACAAATTGGGGTTGACTCTTCTTAGCTTCCACATTCAGATGTGATGTACTGTACTGCCTTTTGGATATTGAGACCCCTGATAATATAACTAATGTAACTTACTACATTTTGATTTTTCCATGATTTAGAACAGAACCCCGGTGGCAAAGTGTGTTAAAGCGCTGAGCTGCTGAACTTGCAGACCGAAAGGTCGCAGGTTCAAATCCCGGGAGCGGAGTGAGTGCCCGCTGTTAGCTCCAGCTCCTGCCAACCTAGCAGTTCGAAAACATGCCAATGTGAGTAGATCAATAGGTATCGCTCTGCTGGGAAGGTAACGGCGCTCCATGCAGTCATGCTGGCCACATGAACTTGGAGGTGTCTACGGACAACGGCGGCTCTTCGGCTTAGAAATGGAGATGAGCACCAACCCCCAGAGTCGGTCACGACTGGACTTAACGTCAGGGGAAACCTTTACCTTAGAACAGAAGCTAATGGGAAAAATTCTGATAACAATGTAATGCATTATGGAAACTTCTGTCTTGTTTGTGAGGTCCATCCATTATATCATTGCCCAACATTTCATTAAAGCCCAGCTTGGCTGAACAATTTGCTTGTGTTCTGTACTTTGGACTTTTGCTTACAATGTTTATTGTAACATGGAGATATCATACTTTCTTTATGCTTTGCTTAGTACAGTACATAAATATAAATCTTTATTTGTACCCCGCCACCATCTCCACCATTGTATAGAACAAATATACCTAATATGAGAAAATGAGAGTATCCTGAAAAATGAATAAGATATACCCTTAATTCCCAGTCCCCACCATTTTGAAATGCTGTAAGAGTCAAAGTTTAATCAGTCAAAGTTTAATCTATCTAGAAATTAAAGCAAATCTTCAGCCTGAATAGAAGCAAATTAAAGTTGATTCTCAAGACTGTTGCACAAAAGAAGAGAAAGTATGCGCATTTTAGTTGATTAAGTAGTTTAGCTAATTAATAAAACGATGGAGAAGTTTGAATATTACATATGTATTAGTAGAAGGATAATTTCTAGGGGTGTACAAAATAGCACAGAATTCCATTCTGTTTTCGTTCTGTTTTTGTTGCGTTTTTGGATGCCCGCTCCCCTATTCTGTTTTCAGCTAGATTCTTCCCGAACGGACACTCAGGGCTCCGAATTACGACTCCCCCTCCTAATATCCCAGAATCTTCCCGAAAACAGAACGGATGGCACCCAAAATTGAAAATGAAAACAGAACAAAAGCAGAACAGGTTTGCACACCCCTAAATTAATTTCTCTTAATAGTAGGTAACACTGAATATAATTTATAGCCCTTCATAGGAGATACAGGCATTTCAAGGTTCACTGAAATTCATTTCTGTTAGCTTCTATTTAAACCTGTGTGCAATGTATTGTTGAAGGCTTTCATGATCGGACTCACTGGTGTGTTGTGTGGTTTCTGGCTGTATGGTCGTGTTCTAGTAATATTTTCTCCTGACATTTCTTCCAAAATCTTCAGAGGATTTGATCCTCTAAAGATACCAGCCACAGATGCAGGTGAAACATCAGGAGAAAATGCTGCTAGAACACAGCCATACAGCCCGGAAACCACGCAACACTCCTCTACCTGTGTTGTTTGTGTATTGTATGCAAATGTACATGAAAAGTAATTCCATTTTTTAAAATAGTGAACTGAGCTAAAGGCCTATTCCTTGATGAACTTAGGCCCTTTCCACATAGCTGTATAAAATCCACATTGAACTGGATTATATGGCAATGAGGACTCAGGTAATCCAGTTCAAAGCATTCTGAGTTATATGGCTGTGTGGAAGGGCCCGTAAGATGACTAAATCCTTTGCTCTGGGTGCATACCATTGTATTATTTACAAGAAGGAATACTGAAGGATGGCATTTCCCAATTTGAAACTGCACCATTGCTGCCCACGTGTGTTTCAAATAACTTATCTAAGCCCAGTCAGAGACATTTTGCTACTTGAAATGGGGCACCAAGCCTGTTTCCCTCCTTCCAGCCCACCCGGTAAGTCAGCATTCATGAAAAACCAAAGAAGTTATTTTAGGCAGAAAATCCCAACACCACTCCTCTTCCTGGCAGTAAAAGCACTA
Organism: Anolis carolinensis; assembly: GCF_035594765.1. Classification (NCBI taxonomy): domain Eukaryota; kingdom Metazoa; phylum Chordata; class Lepidosauria; order Squamata; family Anolidae; genus Anolis; species Anolis carolinensis. Next base: position 85,736,380 of record NC_085846.1, read on the forward strand.
CAGCTACTACAATTATATCAACAATAATTTGATACCTTTCGTGACATCTAACATTTTCTGCCTCATTCTGTATGGGGAGAAGGTTGAGCCAGCATGAGATTTGTCTAATCCCAAGCCTGGCTGGAGGATTTTTGGGAGATGGCGTTCAAAATGTTACTTTTTCCAAGCTTGGGTCTGGGCACTAAACTGAGATATTTGCTTAGAAATTAGTTTTCCAGTGATTCACATTATATCTGTTTCTGCCTTTAGTTATGACAAATTCCAAATCATTGCTTCCATAGGACTAATCTAGGATGTCATTTATTGAACTCCAGTAATTACATGTCTATGATAGGGTTACCGTGAATTGGAGAAAACTTGAAGGCACACAACAAGATGAAGGCCCCTTCCACACAGCTAAATCCACACCGAACTGCATTATATGGCAGTGTGGGCTCAGATAACCAGTTCAAAGCATATGTTGTGGATTGTCTGCCTTGATATTCTGGGTTATATGGCTGTGTGGAAGGGCCCAAAGTGGATGTAACTGAATTTTCAGTATGCCTTCCCCCTCCTCAGCCCCAACCTGCCACTCAGTTTGGTTACAGCAAAAAAGGATCCACTCTGATATGTTATTTAAACAACCATTATTTATTTATTTATTTATTTTATTTACAGTATTTATATTCCGCCCTTCTCACCCCGAAGGGGACTCAGGGAGGATCACATTATACACACATAGGGCAAACATTCAATGCCCATAAACACATCAAAAAGAGACCGAGACAGACAGACGCAGAGGCAATTTAACCTTCTTCTGAGGGGATGTTCGATTCTGGCCACAGGGGGGAGCAGCTGCTTCATCATCCACTCTGATGGCACTTCCTCATTCCAGGTTGTTAATGAGTTAAACTTGCCTTCCCACTTTTTTATAAGTGGTACCTTATTTCCTACTTGATAGATGCAACTATATTTCGGGTTGCTAGGTCAGCAACGAGCAGGGGCTATTTTTTATTTTTTATTGACGGGTACTCACCCCGCCATGGGCTGGCCTCGAACTCATGACCTCATAGTCAGAGTGATTTATTGCAGCTGCTCAACAGCCTGCGCCACAGCCCGGCCCCTTTACAAAGTTACAATGATTGATATCATCATCACCAATGAATCAAATCAAACAATGTGAACGGAATGTATTTAAATGAATTGACTAAGGCTTGCAAATTTGATTGAGCTTGGTTTCTGCATAATTTTTTTTCTGTGTCAGGAGCAACTTGAGAAGCTGCAAGTCTCTTCTGGTGTGAGAGAATTGGCCGTCTGCAAGGACGTTGCTCAGGGAATGCTCAGATGTTTACCATCCTGTGGGAGGCTGCTCTCATGTCCCCACATGGAAAACTGGAGCTGACAGACGGGAGCATGTGTGCCATTCATTATATATTCTGCATTTGACTTCCACAAGAATAAAAATTCAAATGTTGCAGACTGGATGCTGATGGATTGATAGTTTTACCATTGCATAAGTAAAATCCAAGGGGAAAATAATCCAGGATATTATTTCTTTCAAAAGATGAAGGCTAGAGGGCGCTCTATTTCTTTTGTGAAACTGATGCAATTCATGCTTTTAGGTGTGCGGAAATGTAGGGAAGATAACAGCAGATCTCTTTTCAAATGATGTTTCACAGCTGAGATGATGCCAGAAAACAGGCGAAGATCTGCCTGCATACAGTGCCAGAATGGCCATATGTGAATGTGTGGTACTCAGCTTGCAAATCTTCAATGAAATCTACATGGTTTACATACCACTTCTCTTGCATTTGATTGTTTTGACACTACAAAAGACTTTGCCCCCCCCCCCCCCCCCACTGATTTTCCAAATGGATGTTGGGGGGAAGAAGATAGTTGACAAAGTTTCTTAAAATAGTCTCACAGTCTTGCACATCTTCCAAGTAGCATGTTTAGGTCAAGCCCAGAAACTCTGTGGCATCTGTAACCCGTGAGATGTTTCGAATCTAACTTTCAAATGCAAGCAAATGTTATCTTTTTTTAAAAAAGTTTTAAATTAAAAAAAATAAGATGACATTTCTCCAACAAAGCATTATGCATCTGTTGATTCAAAGATGAGATAGAGAAATACACAGCGTGCACTCTGTAGCTGATGAAGAACAGTTCTTTTGGACCCTGATGAACTGGGATACGTGTTGCTAAAATGTGATGATATGATGGCATCCTTAGAAGAACACCTTCTTTAGAACTAGGTACCTGATGCTGTGCATCTTTCTTTCCAGGTATATTGCTGTATTTTGAACTGTAAGTTCCACTTTTTTGCATTTCTGCCCCCAAATTTTGGTGCTTATCAGCAGTATGGGGAAACATAATGCACACAGGTTATTAGGTGGGAGGAAGGAATTCTGGATGCTGCCCTGGAGACTAGGAAGCGGAACAATAGCTTCAAATTAAAGGAAAGGAGATTCCACCTGAACATTAGGAAGAACTTCCTTGCTGTGAGAGCTGTTCAACAGTGAAACTCTCCGCCCTGGAGTGTGGTGGAGGCTCCTTCTTTGGAGGCTTTTAAACAGAGGCTGGATGGCCATCTGTTGAGGGTGCTTTGAATGTGATTTTCCTGTTTCTTAGCAGGGGGTTAGACTGGATGGCCCATGAGGTCTCTTCCAACTCTATGATTCTATGAATTCTACTCACAAGAGTCATTAATGTTCCTTACCAATTAAAGGATAGTTTTTGACAACATTCTGTCAAGTCAGCTAGCTATTTGACAGGCACCACCTTATGTTTTTATTCGTTAACCAAAGATTATTTGGACTCCAGACTTGTACTCAAGTAAATCAAATCATCTTGTTCAGAATGCGGCAGCCAGGCTACTCACAAGAACACCCATGAAATGCCACATAACACCTGTGCTGCAGCATCTGCATTGGCTTCCAACTGATTACCGTGGTCTATATAAGATGCTAGTTCTGACCTTTAAAACTCTTTACGGCCAGGGCCCATCGTACCTTAGGGACTGTCTCTCCTTCTTCCATCATTGGAGGTCGCAACGACCATCCCAACGAGACTTACTTTATGTACCGGGTCCTAGAGAAGTGCACTTGGAAAAGACAAGGCGCAGAGCTTTTTCTATTTCTGCCCCTGCCTTATGGAATGCCTTGCCGCCCTATATGAGAGCCATGCGTGAGTTAGGGCCTTTTACCCTAGCACTCAAGACCTGGCTCCTTACTAGAGCTTTTAATCTATGTTAATTTTATTAATGTTTTTATGTATGTATTTTTATCCTTTACAATTTTATCTTGTAAATCACCTAGAGCATCGTGGATGGAGGGCGATTAATAAGTAATTAAATGATGATGATGATGATGATGATGATGATGATGATGATGATTAAGCCAATGATGGGCAACCTTTTGCACTTGGTGTGTCAAAATTCACCAAAAAACCTAGCATGACTTGGGTGGTGTGTCACTTTGAGAGAGAAAAAAAAACATAATTTCACAATATGTATAGTTTAAATAACAAAAATGTATAATTGTAATATATAACTGTATTTAATAAATCAAAAACTATTTACTACCATTATTTCCATGTACAACAATCTATGGTACCTCTTGCAGTTTCCACGCTGATTTCTCTCTCTTCTAGTTTCTATGTAGTCATGAATAATGAATAATAATTTAATAATAATAATAATAATAATAATAATAATATAATGGTAATAATATGATAATATACTACAATTATATATATAAATGTAATGTGCATAATTCCCATGGAGTAAACAACAAAACCACTGGACCAAATCACACCAAATTTGGCCACAAAAGACATAGTCATCCAATCAATCTGCATGCGGCAGCATGTCAGCAAAAATGGCTAGGCGTGTCAGTGCTGACATGTGTGCCATACCGTGTTTCCCCGAAAATAAGACCTCCCCAAAGAATAAGACCTAGCAGGGGTTTGGGAGGGATTGCCAAATATAAGGCCTCCCCTGAAAGTAAGACCTAGCAACTAAGGCTGCAGCAGAGTTCCATTGGGAAGCATGGCTGCAGGGCAGAAGCAGCACTCATTCATACACCGGAGGGAGGGAGGGAGGGAAAGTGCTTGCTTTCTGTGCCTCCCTCCCTTCCTGCCTTGCCTTGCCTTGCCTGTCTCCCAGCCGAGGCTTGAAAAACCTTCCGTGGCTGCTGCTGCGCTGCCGTTTCTTCCTTCCTTCCGTCTCCCTCCTGGCCATGCTGCCTTCTTCCCAGAGGCTTCTGATTGGCTCCTGGAGCCTGGGCAAGGGAGGGTGGGAGGGAAGGAAGGAAGAGGGCTTTCCACTCGTCCCCAAGGCTCCTTAAAGGTACAGGACGCATTGGGATTCTCCTCTCATCCTTATTCCTATCCTATGCCCTGAAACAATATTTTATACTATTATTCTATTGCCATATTATTATCATCATATTCTGTTACTATATTATATCCCATTATTATATTATCCTATTAATATATTTTATATCATTATATTATATTATTCTATTATTATTATTATTATTATTATTATATCATTATATTATTATTCTATTATTATTCTATTATATTTTCATATTATTATATTATTATTCTGTTATTATTATATTCCATTTTATATTATCCTATTAATATATTTTATATCATTCTATTCCATTCTATTATTCTATTATATTATCCTATTATTATTATATTATTATGCTATTTTGTTATTATATCCCATTATTATATTATCCTATTAATACCATATTATTATCATATTCTGTTATTATTATATCCTATTATTATATTATCTAATTAATATATTGTATATCATTATATTATTATTATATTATCATATTATTATTATAGTATATTATATTATTCATCATTCATGACTACATTGAAACTAGAATAGAGAGAAATCAGGGTGGAAACCTTGTGAAACCTAAACTGCAAGAGGTACCATAGATTGTTGCACATGTAAATAATGGTAGTAACAAGAAATTCTTGATAGGATTCACAGTTTGTCTGGTTATGCTGGTTTGTGATGACAACTACTTTACAGTATATAATAAATGTTCATTTTGTTGTTCAACAATAAATGTGAGCTCTTCTTCATGGAAAAATAAGACATCCCCTGAAAATAAGACCTAGTGCATCTTTGGGAGCAAAAATTAATATAAGACCCTGTCTTATTTTTGGGGAAACAGGGTAGGTTGGCCATCACTGCATTAAGCCAATGATTGTTGCAATTATAATATTATAATTGTTAAAATGAGACCTATCATTAGATATCACTAGCATACACACATTGTTGATGTTGCGTGCCTTCAAGTTGTTTCCAACTCATGGCAATTTCCTATTGCAACCAATTGGTTTTCTGAGGCTGCGGGTTTGGGTTTTCATGATTTTACACAAACTGTAAAATCCAGAATATTGTAGATTATAATGAAGGGTGTCTAAAAACACACACTCCTAATGTGCGCTACTACGCACATCCACATGGAAAACACATGTCCCACAGGTTGGGAACCACTGATGTAAACAATGCCACTTCTGAAAAATTAGGATAAAGAAATTGGATATGGCATTTCCAGAAACAAAAACAAACACCTTTTCCCTCCCTTGAGAATAAATTGCTTTCCCTTTTTAGTTTTTGAGTCAGAAGATGAGCTACACTACTGCTTCTCATCCAATGTGCTGCTGCAGTTCAGCACATTTCTTGAAATGGGATAAGAAAAAAAGTTGTTCTGTTGGATTGCTTCAGCATGAGGGGAGCTTTGTGGATAACGGAGGAGCTTTTTCATGGTTCTTGAGGTATGTGTGAAGCCTCTCCGGAATAGATACGAACTATATGGCTGTGTGGAAGCAGCCTTGTTCTTCAGAGCTGTGGTCCAATGTTCAAGTACTGTACATGCACTAATCTTAAAACCATTTCACTTCTTAAAATGTGTATCTACTAAAACAGATATAAACTATGTAACCAAATGCATATAAGATCGTTGAGTTCATGTATAGTTTGTGCAATTTGAAACTCTGGACTTAACTATATCCCTTATTTTAATAGTAATTACTCTTTACAAATATATAAATATACACGATTGCTCCACTTCAACACTGTTTCCTGCCTTGTGTGTGTACCCATCACTGCCAATTAATAAGTTTCTTTTAAATTGCAACAGCAAATATTTTTAGTCATGCCAAATTATAAAATTTAGAAAATTTAAAACTGGCTACAAAGAGTACTTTTTACCAAAAACGGGTTTATTGAACCAGACAACAAATGTTATTTAAGTACTGGGAATGTCAGATGATACATGTGTGAACAGATCTTGACTGTATCCATATGACTTAAAAAGACAAATACCAATACTTTTAAATGGATTAGAACTCAACCAGGAAATACTCAGGGTCTATTTTCAGTCATCAAGATGGGAAAGTATGCTGTTTAGCAAACTTTTTTGCTGCACGGAACAACGATTTATATTGCGTGACTAACTTCTTCTGAAATTAAATGGCAAGGATCCTTAAAATATAATGTAGCGGTACAGCTGAATCCCCAAACGTAACACAGCAAACTATAATGCTGCCTTACGGAATGCACATTAACCTTCTAACAATAAACAGCATCAAGTTAACAATTGTGTGTGCATTATTTCCAGATCTTGGCAAAGTTGCCTTTTGGATAATAACTCCCACAACTCCCCCTGGATGAGGGATTGTGGGAGTTGCAGTCTTAAAAATTGATATGCCAAATTTTTAAAATGCTTAACCTTGGCCAGACAGTACTATCCCACATCTCCTTCTTCAGCTTCTTTACTAGGTGAAGTTACTCTAGATTGCATTAACCTTTTAAGGCATCATATAATTTTTGTCAATGGTGTCAGTGAAACAAAAATTATTTGACTTGCCGATAGAGGAGCCGGTCTTTGTTGTTTGATTTAGCCTGCTTTTCTGGGTTCTGTGAAGTATCTCCAACACTGATTACTTTAATCCCTACCCCATAAAATATTTTAAAAGAGCACTTTCTTTTTTCCCTTTGAAATACACTTCCTTGCATTTAATAGCAGATATTTATAAAGGGGTTCTGCTACTTCTCTGCATCCCCAGTGATCCCCTCGCTTCTCAAGCTTTTCTATTGTGCAGACTATTATTGAGTACAATAAATGTAACTTTTCCATAGTAAATGGACAAAGGTTTCCTTCTGCCAATGAAAAGCATAACACCAAGATTTCCTTCTTAAATTTTAACCAAACTGGATTAAACCTGTCAGGATTTTCTTAAGTCACCCAGGAAGGTTCAGCATTCAAAATGAAACTTTATGCAATTAAAACATTTTTTTCTTTGAAATAATACATGTTTTGTAACAGAAGGTGCACATTTAAAAACCAGCAATACTAATTAAGATACAATCAAAGCAAAAACCATCCTACCTTTTTTTAGAAATTTATTTTGCTATTTGTTAAGTTGGCTTGCTTGCTTTAATCAGGTTGTGACAGTTTGCAATCTCATATATTTCTCATGATTCTAAGGAAAATTTACTTTCCATTCCTTTATTGCAAGTTGTTTGTGAAAATTTAAAGACTGATGACTCAAAATAGCCATCTATATTCAGTGGGGTGAGGGCCGCTGGAATTCTATGAAAGTGGAAAAAGTGTGAATAAAAATCCACTATCCTCCATTGTGATTCTGTGGTCAACGTCTAATGGAATCTGACCATAGAGCAGTGGTTCTCAACCTGTAAGTCCTCAGGTGTTTTGGCCTACAACTCCCAGAAATCCCAGCCAGTTTATCAGCTATTAGGATTTCTGGAAGTTGAAGGCCAAAACATCTGGGGACCCACAGGTTGAGAACCACTGCCATAGAGTTACCCTGGAGGACCCAGGCTGGATCTACCCCACCATATAATGCACTTTCAGAATGCAGATTATCTTCATTGAATTGGATTATATGGTAGTGTAGCCTCATCTAATCCAGTTCAAAGCAGTTAATCTACATTTCAAAATCTATACATTTTGATGTGGCAGTATAGATCCAGCCCTGGTCATCTAATAGAACATTTTAATCAAATCTGCAAACAACCAAACTTGCAAAAGTCAAATTTGAAAATTTCAAAGATCAACCGTACAATATTTTGAAATGTGATATTTTGTTATCTACCTCGTTGTCCTTGCCAGAAGACTCCAACAATATGTCTGATTTGAGTCCTAGAGTGTAAGCACAATCTAGTGGCTATTGTTGTTCTATAGCCAAAGAAATCTGAGTTCAAACTATTGCAAAGCCAAGGAATTCACTTACAGCAACTAAAATAGAAACGTCTGATACACAATCATAGAATCATAGAATCATAGAATAGTAGAGTTGGAAGAGACCTCATGGGCCATCCAGTCCAACCCCCTGCTAAGAAGCAGGAAATCGCATTCAAAGCACCCCTGACAGATGGCCATCCAGCCTCTGTTTAAAAGCCTCCAAAGAAGGAGCCTCCACCACAGTCCGGGGCAGAGAGTTGTGACTCTAACATTGCCACTTTTCTTCTCCTGTATTATTTTAAAAATACTTTTTGCCGAACAAGGAAGCCAGTGGAGCTTTGAAAGCTTGCATTATGTATTTTGTGTATTTTATTGTGTCTAAAACAGTTGTTACTATTTTGTGAATTTTGGATTTTGTTGTATTTCACTCCCTTAATATATTTCTTGTTTTGTGGTGGTGACTACAGACTATTTTTGCTGGATATTTTTAAAAACCCTACAAAATACCAAAATCACAATATGATGCTTATCAGTCTTATTTGGCTTTTGACTTTATCATACAGCCAAAATTTATTAGTCTTGTGGCATCATCTCACAAAAAGATGTCAGAGTGAGATGAATGTACATCCTGTGGTGGGGAAAGAATGCTGCTAAGCAGCAATAAGGAATGCTATCATTGTTAGTGGTAAATAGATATACTGTACACAAATTTCTGCAATTCGCCACACATTACAGCTGGCCAATAAAGGAGTGCTGTAGGGGGAGCTATGTTCTCTTACAACGACTGACAATAAGCAACCCCAAACAATGCATTTTTCCCTTCAGCTGGCAGTGTTCAGATGAAACATACAAAGGAAAAAGACTGAGGATTATAAGTCAAAGCAGAAATTATGCCAGATGCTGCAACTCACAAACAAGCTATTACTTCAAACACTCACTATTTCATCAAATGGCTATATTTACAATAGAGGAGAAAAGACAGATTTACATAAAGTATACATATGCTACCCTACACATGTAGGGCACTTCCAGACAGCACAAAAATGCGGGTTATAAAGGGGAGACAAAAAAACCTTGGGCCCAAGAACCCATATTGACCTGTTAGTTCTGGGATTGGGTCCTCAGCTGTCCTCACAGGTTTCCTCTGTATTGGAAGAAGGTGGAGGGTAGACGTGAGGCATCTGGCGGAAAGTTTTTTTAAAAAAAGAAAATCACTCAGTTATGTGCTGGACTGTATACATGATTATGCGCACATGGAAATAACATTTTGGTCAAACTTTTTTATTTCATTTTCATATGAATGGTGGGAAAGGCCAAGGAAAGTATAAGTTGATTATGGAGTTTTGTTTGCTAGTTAGATTTATCCATAAGTCTAATGTACATCCAAAAATGAGGAAGGGAAAGGGTATTGTTATACATATTTCTATTTTTTAAAAGCAGTTCCATTCGCTTAAGAAAAACAAAAATAATTGGGGTTTTTATTCCCTTTGTCTTTCTCGTTAATCTTTCTTCTTATATTGTTCCATCTTTTTCTTTGCTTCTCCTCTGGGCCTATACTATTAATATTTCTTCTAAGTATTTTGTCAATTTACTTATACATTACATTTTCTATGTTCCCTTACTTTTAATGATAACATTTCATTTAGATTTCTTAGAGATGATTTTGTTTGTTGATGTGTTAGTAATGCCTGTATAAATACTTGTTAGCTTGGGCAATTGTCAAGCCTTCTTTTATATCAATCAATCTCTTTCGCTTTGTCTCTCTCTTGTATGAATGAAACACATTCATACACACACACACTTGTGTGTGTGTGTACTTCTATAATTTCTGTATCATGGATCATGCAAATATCTTAATATAAATAAAAGCAGATTCACATGTGTACCTACGAGGCTCAGCACATAATGGAGTGATTTTAAAAAAAAAATCAGCTGGATTTATCTCTTCCCCCAATTGTTTATTCAAGTTCTGTTTAATACTACAAAGTTTAAAATAAAGAGTTTCAGAGAGTTCTAATTGTTCTCAATTCATGCTTTCTTTAAGTCAGCCCAATCAGCTGATAAACTGTCTTGGCCTTTTAAAAAGTGAACATGTGTTGGAGCAATCTCTACATGGGGGACGGAAGAAAATCATGTGTTTTTGCAAGTGTGGAGATATACAATGATGTGAATATGCACATTTTCCAGCCAGTATCATGATAAAAGGAAACCTTTTAACCTGTTTTTTGTCCATTGCAGTGAATCAGTGCAGATTTACTACTAGCATCATGTAGCCACCCCCCCCCCCTTTAACTCAGGAAATGCTGTGTTTTAGGTGCTGTGTAGATGGGCCCGTAGATGCAGATTTGGAAAGGATACCTGTAATTTAGAGATAAATGATAATTTAACTCAGAGAACATCTGGCATAAGTAGAGCATTGAATCATGCTGGATGCCTGTTGAGAACATGACTCTAGGCATTGCTAGGTCCTGCTCATTCTGCTATCCAGATAACTAAGTGTCAATTTACAATTTAATGTCTTTGCTTTCCTCACTTATAGTAGATTCTTTAATATAATGCAAATATATACAATAAGTCCACATATTATGTGAAAGATCCAGTCCAGGACTCTTCATGTAATATGATTTTCATATGTAATCTGAAACTTTATTTTTCTTACCTGAAATGAATGGTGTCTTGGACCTCCGGCTGATGCATGCAGTAGAATGACTCTGGAGAACCTAGTAATTCTTAGACTAGATCTACACTGCCATATAAATCAGTTTCTGAATCCAGATTATCTGCTGTGAACTGGTTTATATGAGTCTACATTGCCATATAATCCAGTTCAAGTCAGATTTTCTGGATTCAGAAACTGGATTATATGGTTGTGTATATGATGCCTTAAAGAAGAGTTTTCTCTAGGCTGCCACAAAAATGCTGTGGACAATCTCCTGTGGAACTTCCAGTAGAAGTTGACCATAGAATTGTACTGGAGGCTAGTGAAAACATGTTTCTGGGCACTGCAATTCTATGGTATTCAAACCTCTTAATGTATAAATAAAACTACGTTCAATAGACTCCTATAACAAGTGGGTCTACTGTACCAGTATAGTTGTAGAGAAAGCCAGCATGCTGTAGTAGTTTGAGTGTTGGCCTATGATTCTAGGAGACCAGGTCTTGAACAGGGAAACCCACTGGATGACCTGACTCGACGAAAAAAGGCCTTCGGTAAAAGTGAATAAATGCTGAGTAAACCAGGTTTCCCTAGTTTACTCCGCATTAATTAAATACCTCATTAAATCTGTATCTTAACAGGTTATTTTAACCCATTTCCACTCCTGTTTTAGTTATGTCTGGAAGAACCCTCAGCCTTAAAAGAAGGCAATGGCAAACATCCTCTGATTAAATCTGGCCAAGATAACTATAAGAAAGTCACTATAAGTTGGAATTGAAGGGATATAAAAACAAAGTTGAAGTGAATCCCACAAGTATCATAGACTTGACCAAACCCAAAACACAATGAGCTATTAACACCTCACCCACAATATAAAAAGCCTAAGAGGGATATATATGTGCTTGTGAAACTACTGACTGCCTTTATAACCATGGTTGTGAAGCTCTAAGGAAGGAAAACCTTTTTATCATTATTTTAACATGATTGTAGTGCCGTTTATGTAGCCTTTGGACATTGACCGGGCAGCCATCAAAATAGCAGATGTCTTCAAAAAGATTACTTTTCATTCTCAGCCTATCAAACAAACTTGTATTGTCTATAGAGCAGGACACTTGGGCACAGAACGTCCCAACATTTTTTTTAAAATGTATTTACGTAATGTTTTCCTTGGCTTGTGTACCCAGTGAATATGGAAGATTTTACTTGGAAGATTTGTTTGCATATGTGTGTGTCTACTTTTTCCCTGCTTGCTTCCACAGGTGACATTTTCCTATTCTTGACATTGATGATCTTTTCAACATATTTTAAAATATTGTTTCAATATTTATTTTTTTGGTCTCCAGCTTTGACGAAAGATGGAACATTTTTTCAAATCCCAGCATGGAGGTTATTTGATCGACTGGTTTGTGTAGTGTATCCAGGAGTTATGGGTTATTTGCAAAGAAGTTTATTATCCAAAAATTTATGGCAGCAATATAAACTCATGAGAGTCAGACTTTGTTGCAAGGAGTTGGCTTCAGTAGCTGGATGATGGATAATGTGACAAAGTGTGATAGTGAGTACAGCTGCAGGAGGGAAGGAGAAAAAATAATTAGGAAAGACAAAGATAAAACAGGATACCTGGTCTTTCTTTTTCAAAAAGAAGTTTAAGTCCTAATTAATGCCCATGATCTAGTTTTTGATTAATTAAAAAGCCAGGTTCTTTTTGATCATATATGTGGTTCTATGAAATATATATCTTTTTAGCTCAATTTTTTTTCATTCTGGGAGACTTTAATAAGTGAAGCGAAATATTTATGCCGCTAAGCCTTTGGCTTAAAAAAACAAGCCTTTCTGGGAGAGGGGGAAAGTACCATTTAAAGTTGTTAACCTATTCATACTGTAACCCACCTCAAACCATGAGGAGAGGCGGGTAAGAAATAAAATTATTATTATACTTATCTAAAACATAAACTCCATTGAGTTTAATGAAACATCCTTCTAAGTAGATAAATTAGGATATGAGTGTTAATACATTATGAAGGATGTTCTTTTCTCATAGAAATCCCATTAACTCAGGTCCCTTCTACACTGCCATATAAAATCCAGATTACCTTCTTTGAACGGGATTATTTGTAGATTCAGATAATCCTGTTCAAAGCAGATAATGTGGATTATCATGTTTAATTATCTGGATTATATGACAGTGTAGAAGGGGCCTTAATGGTTTAGTTTTGGTTGATACCAACGATAGAAATCAGATCTTGGGCTTGTTGCTTTATAACAATTTTTACTTCCTTCCAGGGCAGCAAATGAAAACTGTGGGACTTACAGAGCACTTTTAAGTGGCTTCTCCACAGTTTTGGAGCTGATTTCATACAGTAATCTAAACAGATTATATTCTAAATAATGCTATGCCTGCATTTTATTGGTGTAAGGTAAAGGTAAAGGTTTCCCCTGACGTTAAGTCCAGTCATGTCTGACTCTAGGGGGTTGGTGCTTATCTCCATTTCTAAGCCAAAGAGCCAGCGTTGTCCGTAGACACCTCCAAGGTCATGTGGCCAGCATGACTGCATGGAGCGCCGTTACCTTCCCGTCGGAGCGGTACCTATTGATCTACTCACATTGGCATGTTTTCAAACTGCTAGTTGGCAGAAGCTGGAGCTAATAGCGAGCGCTCACTCCGCTCCCGGGATTTGAACTTGGGACCTTTCGGTCTGCAAGTTCAGCAGCTGAGTGCTTTAATACACTTTGCCACCAGGGCTCCTTCTTTATTGAACTTTATTGGTGTAGAACAGCCAAAAAAGCTCTGTTGAATGCAGTTGACCAGTCATGTATTGAGGAAAGGACCTATTAGGTAATCCGTTCCTAGGATGTCTAAGGTTTCTATGCCAAGAACATATTGAGTTTGAAACTGCTTTGGCTGCCATAGCTCAATGCAATGGCCCGGAGTTTTATAAGGTAATTCACCTTATCTGCCAAAGAGTCCTGATATCTCACCAAACTACACATCTAAGGATTCCATAGCATTTAGCAATAGCAGTTAAAACAGTGTCAAACTGAATTATACAGTGTAAATGCACACTATGCTAGCTTTTTTATCATGTCAGAAGCGACTTGAGAAAATACTGCAAGTCGCTTCTGGTGTGAGAGAATTAACCATCCACAAAGATGTTGCCCAGGAGACATCTGGATGTGTTGGCTGGGAGGCTTCTCTCATGTCCTCGCAAGCTAGAGCAGACAGATGGGAGCTTATCCTGTCTTGCGGATTCAAACTGGCAACCTTCAGGTCAGCAATCTAACTTTCAGGTCAGCAGTCCAGCTGGCACAAGGATTTGACCCACTAAGGCTCCATTTGCTAGCTAACAGGCAATTACTGCAGTTTATTTAGCACAGTTGTAATAGATGTATAGTTTGGTGCTCTGCTGAACAATGTCATGAACACTAAAAATTAAAAAAAAAACAGAACTTCAGTTCTAATTGTTTGTCTTACTTGTTCTGCATCTGTGCCTTTCTATTTTTCCCCAAAGGGGTTACTTTTATTGTCATTGTCTTTTTATTAAATTTGTTTGGTATATATCATTAGTTTGAGGTTCATGAAGAAAAGCAGGACTATAGTACAACTCCACAATCACATGGCAGATTCAAAATTAATAATGATCATTTTTGCTCATATTTGAATGAAATTTCTCCTATTGGTCTATTGAAATACTATTCAAGCAAGGCAGTCAGCCACTATGTTTGCTTGATTACTCAAGTTAGCCGAGTTCACTATGCAGTTACTCTATTTTAGTTATTATTCCTTATTTCATGGGATATTTATAAGACTGCTTTCCATATGTAGAGAATTCTAGCCAGCTTTTTAGCATGCATGGAATTACAGTCAGTATTTTCCACAGGCAAAGAATGGAAGCCATGTGGTGCATGGCCATGTATATATAATATGTGTATGTTTAGGCATAAGAACTCATTGGCATGAAATTTGAGAACATTATCAATGATTTGGAAAGTTTTTAGAAATTAATTTTCAAGGAAACATTAAAGAGAAACCTCTGTGGAACTTTCTCACATCTTCATAAAATCCTTCTCTTGAAACTGTGGTTGCGGCAGTTCACAATTATTAACGCTGGAGAAGTGTTATTTTAAGAATCCATCCAATAATCCCTGGAAACATCTGGACTATCAACACAATCCATACTCAAGCCATGGAACATGTTAAAAGAGGGATTGGAAGGAAGAGGGATAGAAGAAACTATCCTTTCATCTATGAAGACAACATGGCATGAACATGAAGGACTATCTCAAAACACTTCGCTGCCTGAACACTCTCTGTCTATCCATACTAAGCAAACTAAGCAAATTATTATTACAAATTAGACTAAAAATCCCACATATATCTTTGCCTATCTTTAACAACACTATGTAACAAAATTTGAAAAAAAAATCTGTTTGAAAGAATTTGAAATTGTTATTTCAAATTGGGTTTGAAATTGTTGTTTTCTGTTTAATTGTGCTGTACTTACTTTGGAAGTAGTTGTTAAATTCCAGAAACTTGTTTTTTGTGTTTAAGTGCAGACCAAGGTGTTTAGGCACTGCATCCACCATTGTGCCAATCACCACTGGGACCACCTTTATTGGCTTGTGCCAGAGTCTTTGCAGTTCAATCTTTAAATCCTGTTGTTGTTGTTGTTGTTGTTGTTGTTGTTGTTATTATTATTATTATTATTATTATTATTATTATTATTATTATTATTTGAAACACAACAAGATGAGTCCACAGCAGACACTCTGCTGGCTGTTGTATTGGACACTTTCCAAGTGTCTAGGACTGTATTATTATTATTATTATTATTATTATTATTATTATTATTATTGGGTTGTTGTGAGTTTTCTGGGCTGTATGGCCATGTTCCAAAAGCATTCTCTCCTGACGTTTCACCCACATCTATGGCCGCATCCTCAGATGTTGTGAGGTACATTGGAATAACTAAGCAAGGAAAGTTTATATATGTGTGGAAGGTCCAGGGTGGGAGAAGGTCACCCTGGAACATGGCCATACAGCCCGGAAAGCTCATAACAACCCTGTGATTCCAGCCATGAAAGCCTTCAATAACACATTATTATTATTATTATTATTATTATTATTATTATTATTATTATTATTATTGCCCACTTTTCTCCCCCATCGAGGATTCAAAGCAGCTAACAATAAGGTAAAAAACATACAAGGAACATTGCTTTCTCCAAGAGATTCTATGGTTTCCTAGAAATTATCATGGAATTGCTTGGCGATTTCTCTAGCCAAGCCTAGGAATATCTAGGTCCTCCAGTAGAACTGTATGGTATGCTGGGACCAGGAGTAAACTAATTTAATGATGTTAGGTCATATCCACAATTTCAGGTAACTGCAGTCAGGTTAGGAATATATTCCCCATGGATATGAGGGTCTTACAGTACATTCCTAAATCTACACTTACAAAATCACTCTGTCCAAAAGACTGAATCAGAACAGGGAAGCACTTAGAAATGTGCTTGTGGTATCCTTATACTTTGAGAACTGGTTTAGCTTCATAGTAAGAGTACCCATTATCCTTTCTTTTCCCAGAATTTGCACATTTACTTTTGAGTTATAACTCCAAGTTGCCTATAAGGATTCTGGAACTTGAGTCCAAAATTTTTTTCTCCAAAATTTCCAGTTTTACTATTTTCTGCATACATAGTTTTGGAAAAGAAATAGTATCAATATAGTATAGAGAGGGCACAGACAACAAGAAAATGGTCTGTTCATATATTAGATTGCAAGAGAGTTATTCATAAGATATCATAGTCTGTGCCACTTGAAGACTGTCATGTAGCTCTTAGTTTTAGGAAACTATTCTTCTCTCCAGTTTTGCTCACAGGAATTCCTATAACTGTTAAAGTTGCCTATGGTATTGTTTGAAGTGTTTACAAAGGATTTATTATATATATTTGCAGGCCTTGGAATATCGACTATGGAAAAGAAGGGGATGAGAATGAACTAGATCTGAAAAGTATATTAGAACGCTGATGGTGGCTTAAAAGAAACCATAATATCACGCAGCATTTCAGAAGCAATCCATGTGAATGCATGACTGGTTGCATTCTCTAGGCAGGGATAATTCATTTTCCACATAATTTATAACCATCTATAGTAATTCGGGAGTCATTATGGTGTAGTGATTTGAGCATTGGACCATGACTTTGGAGACCAGGGCTATGGAAACCCAGGAGGTTACCTTGGCCCAGTTACATTCTGTCAGTCTCAGAGGAGTGCAGAAATAAGGCCTCTCTGAAGAAATCTTGCCCAAAATCCCACAAACAAACAAAAACCATGATAGGTTCACATTGCAATCATCATAACTCATAACTTATGGAAACACTGAGGCATTTGTCATCCAAAAATAACTTCACAGAATTCAGAAACTAAACTGCATATATAAATCAATATATTTTGATGGATAGATGACTTCTAACTAACATTTTAACTTTTTAATTATTTTTTGAGATCCTAGTAAACGTTTGGTTGATAAATGCCCATGTATTTATTTAGTAGTTTTTAAAAGTATGTTGTATACTCCACTCAGCTTACAATGGATAATTTGACAGTTCCCTGCCCTCGTGTTTACAATCTACAGTCAGCTCTCCACATTTCAGGATTTAAACTTTTTGGATTTAATTATTCATGGATTTGATTAATGTTATCTTTCAAGGAATCTCTAGGTCCAACAGAAATTGACCACAGGACCGACCTAGAGATTCCTAGAGAGGTGTTCTCTAAAGTTAAAATAATATCAATTTATTTTTATTCATGCATCCATTGTGCAAAACAGACAAATTTAGAAGGCTATTATACAAGTATAGGCAGAGTAATCAAAGAGTATTTTCTTTAAAATTCACTTGGTATTATGGCCTTAAAAATCCACCTAGACCCATGGGAACTTGGTAAGTCAACACATAATACAAGATCCATTGATTTAGTAAGTCTACTGTGGTTGGTATTAACAACTGTATTGAGACCTATACTTCCTATACTACAGTAGTGCCCGAGACATTTTGCTCCCTGGAATGGAATAAGAAACCCTCCAAGTCAATATACGTACAAGACTTAAAACCAGCCAAATGGTTTTGGCACTTGAGGCTGAAAATCCTACCATTATTTCTCCCCATTTCTGATTATAAAAATACAACCATAAGAGGTAAATTACCAACATGTTTCTGCCATTTTTGTCATCCCAGGCCTGCTACTTAAGGCAGCTGCTTCACCCTACCTACTAGCAGGACCAGCACTGCTTCTTTAAACAATTTTTCTCTCTCTTTTAAAATTAGTCTATTTATAATTTCTGAATTCATCATTAGCTCTGTGCTCGATAGAAAGATTTAATATTTTAGCATTTTCTGCTCTTTCCATCCAGCTCTCAACACTTTGCAAACTTAAGGAAATTTCATATCTCATTAAGTTATTTGCAGAGGTCCTCATACAATTGTGCAAGATCTCATTACATTAATTTTCCATTTCTTTCTGGCACATTCTGATCTCATAATTGGAAATACTAACAAATGGAGAGTTCTACAAATATGGCATATGCATCATATTTCATTCCTCAGAACGTTCCAATAAGGATATTTTGATACTCTTTGGTTATATCAGGACCATTGGAAAATTGTGTGGAAATTATGAAATCATGTCAAAAATATGAATTAGAATAGTGTAGAATTTTGCCAAAATGATTGTAGGGGACATTTCCATTTCCATTCTTTTAAATATTATAAAGAGTATAAATAGATTCCACCTTGAATTTTGATACTCTTTGGTTATATCAGGACCATTGGAAAATTGTGTGGAAATTATGAAATCATGTCAAAAATATGAATTAGAATAGTGTAGAATTTTGCCAAAATGATTGTAGGGGACATTTCCATTTCCATTCTTTTAAATATTATAAAGAGTATAAATAGATTCCACCTTGAATTATTTTGTAAAATAGAGCTAATGAGCATTAGCTAAATTCTTGAAAGAAATAACTTGATTGTGTGAACCTCAAACTAGTTATTTCCCCAATTCAACTCCAGGTTTTAAGGTTCAAAGAATCTGCCTTCACTATTTTGTCAAAGTGAGGGGAGGTGCTTCTGAGAGCAAATTCTAGGTGCCATAAAAGGACAGACAATGGTTAGTAGGTTATTTTTGTTTTGTCCAGTTTTTAACAGTAGAGATGGGAAGAATTACTTCTGGGATTTTCATCCCTACATGCCAAGATGGGGTACTACCAACCGGAAGCCAAGAGGCCAGCACCAAGGAGACAATTATTTCCAGTCTACTCAGCACCGTATGTTAGTTTGCATGACAACATCAAGTATGATAGAAAGAGACAATGAACACTCTCAAGAAGATAATCATCATCATCATCATCATCTTTTTCTTTTCCACAACTGTGATGTCTGGTTTGTTGTGTTCCAGAACTTTGTCCGTCTTCTGATGGCTTGCTCCTGGGCTGCAAAGATCAGGCCTTCTGCTTCCTTCTTCAGTGCCCCATTCGTGAGCCATAGCCAGGTCTTCTGCTTATCAGCTTTTCCTTCAATCTTGTCAAGGAACTTTCCATGCAATGTTTCATTGATGTTGCCATCCCAGGTGACAGTCGCATTGATGAAAAACAACAGGAAAACCTCAGCCGCTCTCAGGACCTCAAGATTGAACTTCAAAGACTCTGGCAGAAACCAGTGTAGGTGGTCCCGGTGGTGATCGGCACACTGGGTGCCGTCCCAAAAGATCTCAGCTGGCATTTGGAAACAATAGGCATTGACAAAATTATGATCTGCCAACTGCAAAAGGCCACCCTACTGGGATCTGCGTGCATCATCCGAAAATACATCACACAGTCCTAGACACTTGGGAAGTGTTCGACTTGTGATTTTGTGATATGAAATCCAGCATATATATCTTGTTTTCTGTGTCATAATAATAATAATAATAATAAAGCTAATAGGATGAAAATAATCTCATTCCAGATGTAGTGCTGGAGAAGAGTTCAATAGATACCATGAACTGCTAAAAAAAACTAATAAATAGGTCCTAGAGAAAATCAACTCTGAAATCTCTGTAGAATCCAAGATGATTAAAAGGAGACTCATATTTTGGCCATTTCATGAGAAGATGTTTCTTACTAGAAAAGACAACAGTGTTTGGTAAGCTAGAAGGCAGAAATTAAAGAGGAAGACTGCATTTCAGATATATAAACTCACTCAAGGAGCCCCAGCCACTGTACAAAAAACTACTTGCTAATATACATTGTATTTGTGTTTTGAACAAAAGGTGTCCCCTTCCACATTTGTCCACCTACATTGGAAGATGGTAGTTCCCATGTCAGTGAGGTGGTAAATCCATTTTGGGTTTTAATCACAGAGCTATCCAAGGTACTGAATCTGTTTTGGCAATGGGCCTCAGCACCTTGGACAACTGGTTTGAAATTCAGTCTAAATTCCAGAGCAGTTATTTCACCATTGGTATGGGAGCCACCAGTTCTTCTTGGATGCACAACCAGGCTCTGGCCAGACCTGCTTCTTGTTCCCATGGAGCCTTGCTGTTGTGCCCAGAATTGCACTATTGTGTTTGGGCAACTCCTTTGTGCTACAGATAATTTTTACAAAGCAAATGCTGCTCATTTCACTTTCCCAATGATTAATGCATAGAACATTTTTTTCATCTTTCACCAAAGGCATGTGAATGGGATCCAAGACCAATGAAACGTACATTGAGTAGCAAGGGTAATGGGCTTACATTTGATGTATAGGAGATGTACAGCAATGTTTGTGACTCCTGTCCTTTTCTGGACTCAGGACCGCCCTCCTCTAACCTCTTTGGGAATGGAGGAGGGGAGCAGAATTTCTGGGTATTGCTTTTCACTCTCCAGCAGAGGATTATGAAAGCTGTTTCTTCTGTGGAACATATCAGAGTCAAGTTCCTGGCAGACGTTCATCATGTAAGCCTGTGATTTATAAATAACTAGGAAAGCTTATCTCTTTGGGTTTGTGAAAACATTTTGTCATTCAACAGTTTTTTTGCCATTATAAATACCGTGGTTGTATTAGAAAGATTTTCCCTCAGAGCATTAGGGTGAGTCCCACTTACGCATGCCTCGCTCCAACAGCCCATTTGTAATCCCACTGAATTACTATAAGGGTGCGTTGGACTAAGCCCAAGTCTTAGGGGTCCCCAAGTGCTGTAATATCTGAACACCTGCCAATATTTTATAAACAGAAAAAGCTTTTATTTCACAGCATCACAGTTTGCTAAAGATTGTCAGAAATATTATCTGACAAAGAATTGAATGATATCAATTAATTCTGCATCAGTGAAACAGTGGCTAAAGCTTTCAGGACTTTATCACCAAGTTGCTTTCTCATGGATGGTTGCATTCAATCAACTACCTCATGGTATAATATTCACTTGTTGCACTTTGTCCAGTTTGTTTTTACCTCCTCTACTTGGGTGCCAAAACCATGTTTTAATATGATTATCATTTTTATTCTTTTCTTATGTTTAGAGCGTTGAATTTTAATAGCTGTGTCTGTGTTTTTTTGATGTTTTTATTTGGTTTGCTGTTTTTATCTGGGCTTGGTCCCATGTAAGCCGCCCCGAGTCCCTTCGGGGAGATGGAGGCGAGGTATAAAAATAAAGTATTATTATTATTATTAGAAACACAACAAGATGAGTCCACAGCAGACACTCTGCTGTGGTATTGGATCACACGTCAGACACTTCCCAAGTGTCTAGGACTGTGTGATGTATCGGCGAATAATGCATGCAGATCCCAGTAAGGTGGCCTTCTGCAGCTGGCAGATGGTAATTTTGTTCATCATCATAATCATCATCATCATCATCATCATCATCATCATCATCATCATTATCATCATCATCACATGAGGCTGTTAAAACACAGCTACAGGACAAAAGCCCCTTTGTTTGGGGTTTATCATGACACATATCTGTTCTGTGAGTGAGCCACTCAACCCACCAAGCCTCACCTTACTCTTAGATCATTCCAGGTCAGTTAGGAATAAAACATCTATCATCTATGATCTCCTTAGGAATGAAGGAGCTAGCCTGTCATGATTCACTGAAACGTGGCTGGGAGATGATAGCGCTCCAACCTGAGCTCAGGCCCTTCCAGCCGGGTACTGTGTCTGTAAACAGGTGAGGAAAAGTAGGTGAGTGGGGGCATCTATGGTCTATAAAGACCATCTTAACCGTACCAGAGTAGCTATTAGGGAGCTGGATCACATTGAACTTTAGGAACTTTAGAGTCCTACTCTACCATTCTATAAGTCTGTGATATTAGGTTCAACTGTTTCTCTTACTCATATGGGCCTAAACCAGTGGTTCTCAACCTGGGATCCCCAGATGTTTTTGGTTTTCACCAAAAATCCTAACAGCTGGTAAACTGGCTGGGATTTCTGGGAGTTGTAGGCCAAAAACATCTGGAGACTCCAGGTTGAGAACCACTCATCAAAGTAATTTGCACAGCTTTAATTGTCAAAGTCTACCCAGGTCCGAGACGCTCAGAAAATGGTCTTCATTCTATCTCATCACTTTCCTAGGAACCCCCGATGGGACAGGAGATAAGGCCTTCTTGGTGGCTGCCCTAAGACTCTGTAGGTCCCTTACAAGAGAAGCTGAAATGGCCCATTTCTTGCAGTCCTTTTGTTAGCAGACTTTGTTATTTTAACAGGTTTTGTGCTGTCTTGAGCCCCTAGTTTGGAGAAAGCAGGGTCATAAATAAAATTAACAACAACTAACAAATGACAACCATGCAAATCAAATTAAAGTTCAGTTTCCTGGTCACTTATTAAAACTAAGATATGAAAAGCATTTACATTATGAATTCCTCTATCTCAGGACATCAAAAATGTCTGAAGTAATAGTCTATATCAATGGTCCTCAAACTTTTGAAGCAGAGGGCCGGTCCACAATCCTTCAGACTGTTGAGGGGCCGAATTATCATTTGAAAAAAAATATGAACAAATTCCTATGCACACTGCACATGTCTTATTTTTTTGTAGTGCAAAACAGCAACAACAACAATGAAAGAACAATACAATATTTTAAAATGAAAACAATTTTAACCAACATAAACCTATCAGGATTTCAATTGAAAGTGTGGGCCTGCTTCTAGCCAATGAGATAGTCAAGTTAATTAGGTTTGTTGTTGTGTGCCTTCAAATAATTTCAGACTTTGGCCGAGCCTAAGTCTAAAATTAATTATTTATTTACTACATTTATATCCCACCCTTCTCACCCCAAAGGGGACTCAGAGCAGCTGTATGTATATACAATATATTATATTATTAGCATAGCACAATATTAGCATTATATATTACTGTATTGAACTATACCACTATACTGTAATATTATATGTAATATATAGCATATAATTAATTAATATAATAACATAATATTATTATCAATATTATATGTATATACAATATATTATATTATTAAAACTGATATAAAAATATTATATTATAAAACTGAGGGCGGGGGCCAGGTAAATGACCTTGGAGGGCCGCATCCGGCCCCCGGGCCTTAGTTTGGGGACCTCTGGTCTATATCCTATATATTAGAACGATGGGAACTATAATCCAACATACACCAGATTCATCAGATTGGGAGATACTTCAATGATGCAACATAATATAACAAAACATCAGCTGCAATGCTAATATTTGAAAAATTAACAATGGAAAAGTTTGTATTGCATCTCTTAAAACATGTACTGCTTTGCTTTCTTTTTCCTTCTTTGGTCACAAAATGACTGCACAGATATGATGCTGTTCTTTTTTTCTAAAAGCAAATATTCATATGGGGGTATTGGGGGTGCAGAATTAGTGTAATTCTCCCCCCCCCCAGTTTGTTTCCTGATTAAAGAGTTTTAAAATGTGGTTTTACTCTGCTTTATTATCTTCTAACAGGTGCTGGCTTGGATTCAAATAGAAATTCACATTGAAAGCTTTTGGCCAAGACCAAATTTTAATCAAGACCAGAACTCTTTCTGATTCTACCATTGCTAATTTATACAGTAGTATTGTAATGAATACTGCCTTGGTTAACCATAATCTTCATTTACCTCATACATCTTTCAATTGAGTTAAATCATTAGGGGGAGAAACGTAGATTAAAGAATTGAATTTACAGTGGGATAATATCTTCACTGTTGAAAGCAACAAAGCTAATGAAGCCATGGCATAGGATGGAGTTAGTCCAAGGCCAAGGTGGCAAGTCTGAATCTAAAGTTGTACCACTTTAGATTGAGAGGGCAGTGGTTAACACTTGAAGAAATAATCTTCCATAGAAACCCTAAAAACAAAAGGAAACTAGTAACCATGGTGGATCCTAGCCCAGTATTTTTCTATATCATCCAAGGTACTTCTGCACTGTAGAATTAATAGACCTTGACACCATTCTAACGTCTATAACTCTGGGATTTGTTGCTTGGTGAATCAGAGAAAGCCAAAGCCAGAACTCCTCATAATTCCATAACATTGAGTCATGGCAGTTAAAGTGCAGTCAAACTGCATTCATTTTACAGTGTAGATGCTTCCAAGTATTACTCCCTGTTAATCCTTTGTAATATACTTTTTCAATTATTTTTAAATGCCACTTCTGAATTGTTTTAATTACTGCTAATTATTTGTAAACAGCTGAAAATGGTTTATATGGTAGAGATTTGACTCCCATAACTTTTGTCCCTTTTTTGTGTGCCAAATGAATCTTCTACAATGGTTTTATAGATGCTTGAAACTAACCTTCATGTCTCAAGGGAATCATTTATATATAAAGTTCCATACTTAGCTATACCTCTCAACAGTCCTGATGTTCTCTCTTTAGTGGAATAATTTGGACAATCTGACGGCAGAATAGTCTTGCTTCCTCTAATGGTCAATAAATGGAGATAAGATATCAGATACTCTTTAAAAGAAGCTGTTCCATGCAGGGCACTGAGCATAAGCTTCCAATGCAGTATGCCACTGCACTGAATTTATCTCCAATTGGATCCAAGGAATGGGCATGAATGGCCAAACAACATCAGACTATGGTCAAGAGAGCAAAATATATTAATGAAGAATGTAAGTTAGAAAAAGATACAGTCTTTTGTTTTTGTCTGAGCTTATTGCGAAAGGCAAGATTCTGCCTTGCCTCTCCGCTCCCCCTTTAAACTGAGTGGAAACTACTTTTGTCCTTGAAATCAATTTGCATTAGCTTAAGTAAAATGAGGACAAAAAGGACAGATGAGAGAAGAGAGATACCAGGACATATTAAAGGAATGAAAACAGAGAACTAACTAGTTGGAAGGTATAATGCTTCACTTTTCCTCTGTAGTCCCTGCAGAAGAAGTTAAGTATATGGAGTAGCACAGGATTCTGGATTGTTGCAAGGTGGGATGGGTTGAGGTTGATGGCTTCATGAATTTGGAGCCTTTCTGGATGATTTTAGTGCAAACTGTTCCACGAAGGTCAAGTTAAAATTTTGTTGATGGAATTGAGGGACTAGTGAGTTTCTTCAAAGTCCACAAAGGTGAAATCAAAGAGCTGCATGTATCCTATGGGCTGCAATTTGCTTAGCCCTGATCTTGGAGGAATCACATGCAGACAGAGATCTGGGACTTATTCACATTTATCTTTTCTGGTGGCAGCAGCAGGAGCTTACAACTTGGGTCACAGAACCCAATGGCTCCCATCACACCCCGAAGAACTATTTCCAGGGTGGCTCTGTGGCTGAAAACCCCCGTCACCGTCACCGCCAAAATTATGGCAGTGGCAGTCAATGGCAAGCTCCCCATCTTTCCATAAGGAAAGATGGGTTAAGCCACTGAAAAAAGGCTTCTCCCCATGTGATGGGGCAGGGGGGAAGTCGTGATGGAACAGGGCACAGGGCAACAGGTCCCTACGCTACCTGCATAACCATCACCGGAACGCAGGAAGACGCCTTCATTCTGACTGCACATCTGACAAGGTCATTAAAGACATGGTGCTTCTGCCAGCTAAGTGAACATGTAACTTGGACTTTTAAACAATTGTGGAGATCACAATAACTCCATAGATAAGTCTGTATGTGGAAGA
This sequence comes from Anolis carolinensis, assembly GCF_035594765.1. Classification (NCBI taxonomy): domain Eukaryota; kingdom Metazoa; phylum Chordata; class Lepidosauria; order Squamata; family Anolidae; genus Anolis; species Anolis carolinensis. The sequence goes on from NC_085846.1 coordinate 85,762,369, forward strand.
CATATCCTATACCAAGCAGTTGGAACCCCACTGGTTTGTGTGTATGCCAGGGGCCCTTTATCCTTTCACCGCAGATCACATGGGGGCAGCTGCTGACTGTCTAAACCACATTGGATTCTTATATCCAAACTACAACAAGAAATGTCTTTCCAAAGCAGAATCAGTTGTTTTCTTGGCATCAACCATTTGCAACCTGAGTAACGAAAAGCTGCTTAGTTGGCACTTTTTTCCTCCCCAGAGGGAGAAGTTCAATCTATTCACTCTAGGAAAACGGAAATAATGGCCAAGGCACTTTCATGAAAAGGCAACAAAACATGGCAATGACTGACATTTATTTCACAGTATGTATTTAAATAAAGTATGGATGTGTACATAACTGCATGCTAACACAAATTGAAGACTGGGTGGCTTGAGATGCATAATTGTTTCAGTGTCTATTTTTTGTTGTCAGATGTTATCCTAAGCACGTTTCAAGTCATAAGTTATTCATCAATGTGAGAATCAATCAGCACATTTTATTGCGGCTGTATATCATTAGTATGCTATTAATCTCAGTTCTGTACAGCATGCCTCTGCAAATATGTGTTTTACTTCCAGAGTCATAGAGTCTGGACGGCAATTTCTGAATCCAAGAAAACAAACATACACAGGATCTACCTCAGTGGTCCACCAACATGAGCTCCTAGAAGACTCCCAGAATCCATTCACCATGGACTTCTGATTGGGATTTCTGATTGTTGGACCAATAACTTCTGCGGATCTGATTTTGAGAACCACAGTTCTATGTTACTGACTTTGGTTCTCAAAATTAGCCCCTCATTTTCGGTATGGAACAGGGATGAGAAACATGTTGATCTCCAAATGTTGGACTGAGATTCCCATGATCCCTCAATAGTGATTGTGCTGGATAGGACTAATAGAAGGTGCACTTCAAAAAATAAAACTTAAATACTATAAATTACCCCTCTTTGCATGGTAGCTCTTCCAGGTAACCATTTCAGTCTGAGTCATGAGTTCAGTTCCAGAGGAGTTATTGGGGGTCACATTCCAGCAGCAAGTGGGATATAGAGTGGGACCCAACATACTTTTGTTTAAAGTTCTGAGTTCTTGGGAGAGGCCTCTTAATCTCTAGAATTGGGGGGGGGGACAAAATTGGGAAAAACTAGCAAATGGTGGAAAGAAGAAATAGATGTCTAGAGAACCAATGATAGATTTGTGGTTCAAGAATGTGGCCAGATTTGATCCCAGAACTTAATGTTTCCCACCTGTGGTGCGAAATCTTAGATTTTTCTTTCTGGCAACTCAGCTTTGCCAAACAGGGATGTTTGAGTCTCATAATGATGATGGTGGTGGTGATGTAATGTGTGCCTTCAAGTTGCCTGTTGACTTAAGGTGTTCCCATTAATTTCATAAGGTTTTCTTAAGGAATATTCAAAAATGTATTTGCTTTATATGTCTGCCAATATTATCCAACACAGAATTTGATCTACATCAGAGTAGACATGCTGGCAATTTGAGTCTATAGCCTATAATTTTGGGCTATATACCAATATCATCCTGATCTAAAAGAGACACATCAAAATCAATTAGACTTTTGTTATTTGCAGAAAGTTCTATTCAATTAAAGTGGTTTACTTTAGTTAGGACTAGCATAGAATTTAGCCCATATTTCACATACATACACACACACATATATATTTGCACATGTCTGATTTCTTTCCAATAAAGTCAAATGCCTGCCTTGTGTTTTATACTTTTGAGCCATTTGATCTATCATTAATAAGCCTTTGGCCAAACACTGTAAAGTGGGAAGACCATCAGAAAAGACCTGAGCCTTTGGCTGGGATTGTTAAAGAGTCACTGTGAACAGCTGGCCTCTTTACAGTCCTTGTGATGCAGATTAAATGAAAATAATACATGGCAGAGAAGAAAAGGCAAAATCATTTGAACTTCACAAGTTATAGCCTTGAGCCATTTCACGATAGCTCATTAGGGAGTTTATGTTTATACCATAATGCCTTTAAATATCTCTGATTTTTCTAAACAGGGTTTTGTAAATTAGACCTTTCCCAAGGGGAATAACCCAGCACAAGCTGTTCTTGTTGGACTGCAGCCTGAATGAATAGGCTACAGGCTAGAAGGAATGGATCGGAGTTGGAGGGCCAAGCTCTGAATGGTACTCGGCTTTAACAGACTCAAACATGACAGACGTGTCACTTGCTGGGTGGCCTTAAGCACTCCAATTCTCTGTGGCCTAGTCTACCTTGGCAGGCTGTTGAAAGGAAAACAACATGAAAACTGAAATATGGATGATCATGCCAATGATGACCCCATATTTAAGAGCAACTTCTCATAGCTTATGAACTGGATGTTATATTCATACACAATCAAATATGAGTAATGTTTGTTTCTGTGGTTGTTGTGTAGCTTCAAGTCATTTCTGACTTATGGCAACCCCAAGGGAACCCTATTATGGTAGGGTTCCCTTTTCTTGGTAGAATTTGTTTGGGTGGGAGGTTTGCTCTTGCCTTCCTCTGAGGCTGAAAGACTATAACTTGCCCAAGATCACTTGGCCAAGGCAGAATTCAATCCTCGTCTCCCAGTGTCTTTGGATGCATCAAATTAATGTAGTTTAATACCACTTTAACTACCATGCCTCAATGCTATGAAAATTACGGAAGTTGTAGTTTGCTGAGACAGTAACACTCTTTGGCAGAGAAAGCTAGAGACCTTGTAAAAGTAAAACTCCCAACATCCATAGAATTAAGCCATGGTAGTTAAAAGAATGTCAAACTACATTTGAAAGTCTTTTGTGTATTAATCTATTGTGTATTTGCACCCGTTCTCCATTACTCAAATGACTACACCATGTTAGCTTTCATGAGTAATATACCATAGTCTAATATCACAGGCTGCCAGGACAGAGGACTAATATTATGACTAGACAAGGGCATCAGATCAGCATGAGTAACTAGTCAGTGGGCCTCAGCCTTGGGTACTGCTGAGATTTTGAGCTTTAACTCCCACAATCCCTGGCCATTGATTGTACAGGCTAGGGCTTCCAGGAACAGAAGCTGGAACCATCTGAAAGGTCAAAAAACCAGTACTTTAAAGCACTGTTTTCTGCATTGGTGGTATGTAAAGAATCTCTTACATCCCAAGGTGTTATTTTCACGAGATACCAAGGCCCTTCAAATTCTACTTTGTACAATCTGTGCACTCAAAACGATTTTCAGACATCTGAAACTCCTCAGTCCCATACTGCTACTTACTACTGTGCTGTGTTGGGCTGTGTAAAACTATCCAGCAAAAAGGGACCACGAAAGGTGTAGAGGCAGCCAGCTGCCTTTTTGTGTCTAGTAAATCTAGGCTTTAAGGTTCTATAGCCTGGCCCCAGGGAATGGTCTGGGGGAAAATGCATGAAGTATTTCTGTGTTCAATCTAAGTGGATCCCTGCTGGATCAGAGCTTTATGGGGAATACCATGCAAGGACTTCTGAACTACAGGGCGTGATATAACTTCAGTGAAAAATGTTTTTCTTTTACAAGGCAGAATAGTATTTTTAAAAATGAATCAGGTTAATTTTTTGGCATTTCTTGTCTGAAAAACACATGGAAAGTCATTCAAATATGGAAAAATACACTAGTCCCAATAGAACTCCTCCAGAACCTCCAAATACTTATTTTAACAAATAGTGACAGGAACATACTCTCAGTTGCCATTTTGGAAAGGATTCCAACATAGGCAGAAAAAAAAGAGTATGGTCAGAGGGGAGAGTTTAGTCCATGAAAGGTATTGAGGGAGATAACTGATGCTGGTTCTACACCTTCACACAAGGACCTACTCCTATCTTATAGCATGATTGAGGAAAATCTGAATTGAATCCAATTTGTGAAACTCTGTAGGGCATAGCTTTCCAAATTGTGTTGCAACACATTAGTGTGTCAGTTGCCATGTGTCGCACAAATGTAACAAAAAATTTCTGTGTCTATGTAAAATAAGGAATAGATCCTATATTTTTTAAAATATAAATGAAAGGTTTTCATAAGATATGTTGCATCTCCATACAAATGTTTGCAATCTTTGCAATGTACATGTATGTGTCTGTATCTCTTATAAGGGGTTGGTTTAACTTCCAGATTGCTAGTAAAGCTGAATTACTGTGCTGCCAAATGATGCATGTAGAAAAAGCGTGTTATCAACATGAAATGTTTAGAAAGCTCTACTGTAGGGCTATGTTCCCACTGTGGGTTTTGCCAAAGACAAAAGGGTAGTGCCAAAAAATGCTAGTTTATTTTAATTCAAAGTTACTGTGATAAATAACTAAACTTAATAATAATAATAATAATAATAATAATAATAATAATAATAATAATATAATAATAATAATAATTCTTTATTTGTACCCTGCCCTATTTCCCCGAAGGGAATCAGGGTGGTTTCCAACAAAAGTAACAAAATGGCAAACATTCAATGCTGAAAGCAGACAATGACAAATCAAATCAAAACAGTGGAAAAAACAATCTCAAAATAAACTTATAAAACTAAATAAAATACATAATTTAATTTAAATAAACATAATATAACCCATCACACACAATTTCCACAGCCTGAAGTAGGTGTCCACTATCTAGGCAAGGATATATATAAAGGTGGACTAGTCTTCCTCCTCTCCCTATGCTAAGGTGCATAACTGGGTTTTTAAAAGCTTTTTAATGGAGCCTCCGGTGGCTCAGTGTGTTAAAGCGCTGAGCTGCTGAACTTGCAGACCGAAAGGACACAGGTTCAAACTCAGGGAGCGGAGTGAGCACCCGCTGTTAGCTCCAGCTTCTGCCAACCTAGCAGTTTGAAAACATGCAAATGTGAGTAGGTCAATAGGTACTGCTCCGGCTGGAAGGTAACGGCGTTCCATGCAGTCATGCCAGCCACATGACCTTGGAGGTGTCTATGGACAATGCCGGCTCTTCGGCTTAGAAATGGAGATGAGCACCAACCCCCAGAATCAGACACAATTGGACAACATCAGGGGAAAACCTTTACCTTTTACCTTAAAGGAGAGGAGAGTGGGGGCCATTTTTATTTCTTTAGGGCGGGAGTTCCAGAGAAGGGGGTGACCACAAAGAAGGCCCCCTCTCTCGTTGTGGTTTGTATACGGAGATGAGGTTTTTCAAATAGTCTGGTCTGGAACTGTTTAAAGCTTTATAGGTAATGACTAGCACTTTGTTTTTAGCCCGGAAGCAGACAGGCAGCCAGTGCTGCAGCATGGCAGTGTTTCTCTCCCTGTACAGCGCTCCAGTTAGTACCTGTCTGCCGATCTTTGGACCATTTGCAGTTTCTGAACTATCTTCAAAAGCAGCCCCACATAGAGAACATTGCAGTAGTCCAAACAAGATGTGACAAAGGTAAGACTAGTAAGAAACCTGAATCGTTTAGACTGGTAAAAACCCCAAACAAAGTCCCCTTCTCCCGTCTATATAAAATCCAGATTATCTGCTTTGAACTGGATTAAATAGCAGAATAAACTCAGATAATCCGGTTCAAAGCAGATACTATGTATTATCTGCCTTGATATTCTGGATTATATGGCAGCATAGAAGGGCCCTAAGGTTAGGAGATCACCAAAGGGTGATTCTATGGGCGGGACACGTGGCTTCTAGAGAAGCCCCAAGTTTCCCACTCCATTTGGAATGTTTAGGAGGTATCTTTTGTTGAGAACCCCAAATGGAATTCTTTTCCATACCTAGCAACCAGGAAAATATAAAGCGCTGACTCCATTCACACATTTCAGCAACATATGGCTTCTAGATTTTACAGTATGAAACGGGGGCTCTTCTCTCACAGTGGTAAATGTATTTCTACAAAAAGTGTCCTAAAAGAAGCTGAAAAGGTTGGTGTTCCCTCCAGCTTGTCTTAACTTCCATGTTCTCAAAGTAACTGACAAGGACAAAAACTGTTTGCAATGACAAGGAAGAAGTGGTTATTTTAGTAAAAATTGAATGGACATAGCAACTTATTTCTGCTTATCTCACATTGCCTTAAAGATGGTGAAGATAGGCCCCAGTGCCAGGCTAAAGTTAGCACATACTATATACTATCATTCAAAATTGTTTAGACTTTTTTCTTTTGATTCATGCCGTTGCCATATTTTGTACATCCTCCTGACCACTCTGAGCAGCTGTAACAACACTTGCGGTATTACCAGTAATTTGCAACTTATCAAACATGATTGAACCTTGTTCTTTTGTGTAAATGAAACAGAACTCTCTGGTTAACTTTCTTTATACTTTGGAAATAGTGCAAAGGAAACCAAAGCTATATTTGCATGCCAGACAATGAAACATAACACACAGTGTATACATGCCTTTGACATTGTAATTACTAGCTGTTGTTTAGATTCCATGTATGGTCACTGGCTTTGGCTGTGTTGAAATCAGCTGTATCAACATTTAATCAAAGTCTTATAGATTTGGGGTGTATATTTTTGTAACGTCAAAATGGAAATACTGAGACTAAAAAATAAGTTTGAGTGGGATGAAGATGCGTGCCTGATAGGCTGCAAAAATAACGAATATTTGCAGCCTAATGAGTGAAACCCTGATGGAGGTTTCGCCCTTTAATGAAGGAAAACAGAATGAGCAATTTTCAGCTGGAATGCATTTTTTTAAGGTCATGCTAACTTTTAATTAGTTCTGCTGGGATTCAAATTCAAAGTTGGATGGTAATGCTCCCCCATGTAGCCAACTGCATTTGCTTATCTATTCTCCAGAATATTTTCAGCAAGAGATTGCGAGCTGATGCTGTCATTGCTTGGGTTAAATCATATCTGAGCCTTTAAGCTAATTGCAGATGACAGCTTGAACCTCATGTCTTCCATTTGTCAAGCATCCAGCCCATGAAAGAAAGAGTAGAGATGAAAGGCTAAATTCAATGTTAGTCTAGCTGGAGGCAGTCCATTGAAATAAATGGGGCTTTGTTAGTTACAACTAAAGGTGCATCTACACTATAGAACTAATGCAGTTTGATGCCATTTTAATTAACATGGTTTAATACTATGGAATCCTGGCGATTTTAGCCTTCTATGCCAAATAGTGCTGATGCCTCACAAACTACAATTCCAAAGATACAGAATGGGGGACGATGCCTGGCTCAACAGCAGCATGTGTGAAAAGTATCTTGGAGTCCTCGTGGACAACAAGTTAAACATGAACCAATAATGTGATGCGGCAGCTAAAAAGGCCAATGGGATTTTGGCCTGCATAGATAGGAGTATAGTGTCAAGATCCAGGAAAGTCATGACCTTGGTCAGACCACATCTGGAATACTGTGTCCAATTATGGGCACCGCAGTTGAAGGGAGATGTTGACAAGCTGGAATGTGTCCAGAGGAGGGTGACAAAAATGATCAAGGGTCTGGAGAACAAGTCCTATGAGGAGCGGCTTAAAGAGCTGGGCATGTTTAGCCTGCAGATGAGAAGACTGAGAGGAGACATGATAACCATGTATAAATATGTGAGGGGAAGTCATAGGGAGGAGGGAACAAGCTTGTTTTCTGCTCTCCTGGAGACTAGGATGTGAAACAATGGCTTTAAACTACAGGAAAGGAGATTCCACCTGAACATTAGGAAGAACTTCCTCACTGTGAGAGCTGTTCAGTAGTGGAACTCTCTGCCCCAGAGTGTGGTGGAGGCTTCTTCTTTGGACGCTTTTAAGCAGAGGCTGGATGGCCATCTGTCAGGGGAGCTTGGAATGCGATTTCCTGCTTCTTGGCAGGGGGTTGGACTGGATGACCCATGAGGTCTCTTCCAATTCTATGATTCTCCGATTCCTAGGATTCTGTAGGATTGAGTGAGGCAGTTAAAGTGGTGTCAAATTGCAATAGTTCCACAGCATAGATGTGCCCAAATTAATGCAGTTTGACATCTGTCATGCCTCAGTACTACGGAATCTTGTGAGTTGCATATTGATGAGGCACCAGCACGCTTTGTCAAAGAAGAATAAAGACCTAATAAAACTCCAACCTTTTCAATGGTTGCTCCCTTCCCGAAAAGCTAGCCTGTTGCCTACCATAGTGTTCCTCCAGATGCAGATAAAGACTTTCCAGTTAAGGAAAGGGGTGTGTAACAATATACTGTGTTGTCTGCATTTGTTACTTTTCAAAGGGTATGCTTTTAAATTGCTTTTAATTCTATTGATAATTTAATTATATTGTATTTTCTGTATCTTTTTAATGGAATTGACTATTCAATTTTAATGGAATTGACTGGAGCCCCTGATGGTGCAGTGGGTTAAATCCTTGTGCCTGCAGGACTGATGACTCTAAGGTTGGGTTGCTGACCTAAAGTTTTCAGTTTCGAATCCAACCTGGGGATAGCGCAGATGAGCTCCTTCTATCAGCTTCAGCTCCATGCAGGGACATGAGAGAAGCCTTCCACAAGAATGGTAAAAACATCAAAACCTTTGGACATCCCCTGAGCAATGTACTTGCAGATGGCCAATTCTCTCACACTAGAAGCGACTTGCAGTTTCTCAAGTTGCTCCTGGAATTGACTTCATTTGTTTTAATTGTTTTAATGCTACTTCTCCCAGACTGCCTTGAGTCACTCTGAGTCCTACTAGGGAAAAGGTGGGAGATAGTAGATAGATGGATGATGGCTAGCTAGATGCCCATGAGTTTAATGCATGGACATAAGTCTTGTTTAGACTGTTCACATTTTGTTCTCAAAACAACACAGTCCCACTACTTGTACTATGTAAAGGAGGGAGACTTCAAACTTACATGTACAAAGTCTTCAGTATTACCTAGAACTTTGAGTAACTGGGATTTCAGATTGTGTGAAAATTTATTCAGTACCTTGGATAGCTCAAGAATGAGGGAACCCTGATCTGGGGCCCTTTTACGTTATACAAATAAAATGCAGTCAGCCCTCCACATCCACAAATTCTGTATCCACACATTCAGCCACCTATGGCTTAAAAATGTTCCAATTTTTTTTAAAGCCAAACCTTGCTTTTTGTTATTTTATATAAGGGGCACAATTTTACTACATTACTGTATATGATAGGACTTGAGCATCCATAGATTTTGGTATCTATGCGAGGTCTTGGACTCCGATTCCAATGCCCACTGTACAATGATACCACTTTCACTGCCATGACTGCATCCTGAGGTTTGTAGCCTAATAGGGCACAAGAGGTGTCTGAATGAAATTCAAAACATCAACCCAAAACTGCAAATCACAACATTTCCATAGGATGGAAGTATGGGCCCTAAAAGAATAATATCCTATTGCAGTGTGAAAGAGCCTTTCTTCCTGGATCCATTTGGACTCAGATTAAAACCCAGGATGCATTCATTGTTCCTCTGAAATGAGAACAATGGCAGTGCTTTCACACATACAACTGTCGATAAAAATTCTCTCTCTGCAAATATTTGCATCATACATGTGGACGTACTCCAGGGAGCCATGCTCACATATTCATACAAGGCACACACTCTTTGCCAGATTAAATAAACACTTCAAGGAAATGAATCTTTGCTATTTGTCAAAAAACTAAGCAATTATTTGAGTGTTGAGTTAATTTGTAAAATAGCTGTGCCACATCGGGGATTAATAAGTATTTTGTATATATGTTGACCTTTTGGTTTGTTTATTCTTTATGCTATGACATATGAGTTCACACGAAAGCATGATGTATGTACCATTATTTTTATTCTTTTGGTCATCATTTATCGCATTTCCCGGTTTCATATGATATGTGTATGTATGGTTTATGTATAATTTTTTTGTCCTTTTGGTGTTTCTCTCTTCTTTTTCTCCATATCATAATGAGAACAAAGAGAGAGAATATGATTCATTTCTTCTGTTTAACCTTGATTCAACTGTTAGCTCATACAGTTTGTTTTTCTTGAGGAAGATCATTATGTTTTTGGCTAGTTAGCAGAAATTCCTTTATTGTGTTTATGTGTTATTACATGCTAGCTTCAACACTGTGAAGACGTTTAGAAAATACTAATGGTAGCTACATGAATGAAAGGTTGAAGGAATATTCTGCTTTTTAAAATAATTACCATGGCTAAAATCCAATTATAAATCCCAGCAAAAATAGACCCACTGAATCAATGAAACTTACATAAGTGCAGATGTCATAAGATTTCATTTATTCAATAAATAATTGGATGTGGGGCCCTGTATATTACAGAAGATGAGTCCCAAACAGAGTGGGACTTCCAACAGAACTAAAAGGCAAGAGACTCCATACAACCTAATGAAAATACTTAATATAAAAGTCCATCAGTCGAGGGTGCTTTAAATGTGATTTTCCTGCTTCTTGGCAGGGGGTTGGACTGGATGGCCCACATGGTCTCTTCTAACTCTATGATTCTATGAATTAGATAAATTCATATATCAATGGCACAGAGCAAGTAAGATTTAGTGGTTTAAGGAGATCAAGGTTTGTGCCCCTGCTTAACCATGAAAATCCACTGGGGTCCTTGGGCAAGTCAAACTTTTTCAGCCTCTGAGAAAAACAATGGAAAATTTCTAATAAATCTTGTTAATAAAACCCTAGGCTAGACTTGCCATAAAGCTGGTATCCACAAAAGAGGAGTCTTTGTTTGACTAACAAAAGTACACAAAATACAACATGCAAACTTTCAAAGTTTCATAGGCAAAGATACTAGAATAATAGAGTTGGATGAGGCTATAAGGGCCAGCCCCTTGCAGAAATATACAGTCAAAGCACCCCCAACAGATGGCCATCCAGCCTGTTTAAAAACCTGCACAGAAAGAGACTCCACCACACTCCAAGGGAGCATATTCCACTGTCAAATAGCTCTGCCAGGAGGTTTTTCCTAATATTTTGGAATGTTTTCTCCTGTAGTTTGAATTCACTGCACCATGTCCTATTCTCTGGAGGAGCAGAAAACAAGTGTGCTACATCTCTAATAAGATGTCTTTTCAAATATTTAAACAGGAATATTATGTCCCCTGTTTACTTTTTCTTTTCTAAGCTAAACGTACCCAACCCTCTAAGCCACTCCTCATAGGGCTTTTCATCTTTTACCATTTTTGGTTGCGCTTCTCTTTGACATTAAGGCACATATAAACAACAACAACAACCACCCATGGTGCCTGTTGTTATTGTTGTTGTGTGCCTTCAAGTCATTTTCAGCTTATGGTGACCATCATTTTATGGTGAAATTACAGAGGAAACAGATGTAGCTATTATGGCAGCAACTTCAAATGGACCGTAGAATAGTCCTTGGGACACTTGGTTGAAATTTGGTGCCAAATTGTACTGCCACATAGCAATATGGTGCCAAAAGCTATTTTAACAAGTTATAAATGAAATTTCAGAGATGAATTGGGAAATCTGGTAGCAAACTGAGGCTGTGCCCTTAAAGCTATCTGATCAGCGGCTTTTAAAGGATTTTTGACCAATTAGTTTTGCTGGCGTGAAAGTGGCAGGTGTGTGTGTGTGTGGGGGGGGGGGGGTTGGTATGTGGTAGTCCTAGAATAGTAAAAGGAACTGCCAGATGCAGCACAGAATTCAAGAAGCAGGGTTTGCCTGCTTTGCCTTGAATTATTCCTCTATCATCTGAGGTGTTGTTTAGATGCCTCAGGTAAAGTCCGAGAGGGCCCGCATTTTGGGCCCTGTCTGGAAGGGTCCGAAGACTGATATGTTTTTATCAATGTGAGATTTAAAATGAGAATGGATGCATTTTGATACAGTGGAGTTAAGCAACATGATGTAGTCTGACAACACAAGAAGCAAAAGGTAAGATGATTTGCTCGAGGCCTTGAGCAAGTTACTTTGCATGCTGTGCTTAAAAAACAAATTTTGTTTTGTGCATGGCTTTCTGTCTAGTAAACATAGTATGTATGTGGCACAACATGATGGTCCTTCTTATGGGTTTGAATGGAATTGCTGGGAAGAGCATGAAAGCGGAAGCCAAACCAGCATTCCAGCTGAGACAAAGGTGAGTAGGAAAGGTGTTCAAAACATCAGATTGCTTTACAAGGACTTAAAGGAGATGCCTGCAAAGGCAGCAGCATTACTGAAGTACACACTAGAGTAATGCAAATGTATCACATTTGCTGACAGTGAGAGAAGACTGGGGCCCATAGAATGTGCTGTGAGGTGTGTGTAATGGCTTTGGGCCAGCCACTGAGTACTGTGGAAAAACGGTTTCGATGCCAATGACTGGAGAGATTTTGGTTGCTCTGAAAGATTTGTGAATGATCTGCAGAAAGATTTGGCAAGGGATGTTAAAATACCTGCATGTCACAAGTGCACAGCTGTAGGTGTGCTTTGCCTTATTGACCCTTCAGGTTAATTCTAGGGCATTCCATCTAAATGGGAAGGGCTCAACCATACACTAATGGGACATTGATGCCTTCCTTTCCTTAATTTTTTCCTTAATTAATGTATTTTCCTTTCCCTTCTTCAGGAACTTTAATTAAAGCAACACATAAGTTTTTCCCCCCTTACTTCACATAGGTTTGCTGGCTAGGCAGTTCTCCCCAAATTCAGGCAAAAATGCCATAATTCACATTAGGTCTTCTAGCAAATTGGAATGGCTGACACGAAGAAGCAATTAATCAGATCACTTCTTTGGGATATATATAATAGGTACATGCCAAGGTTCTTAACCCACAGCATTAAAGCAGCTGCAGATTAATATTTAAACTGCAAATATGTTAAATATAGTTTAGAATTTGCAGTATTTGCGGTTCCCCTCATCAAATGAACTTTGCAGGTGTTCAAATACACTGTTAATCTTGGAGAATTTCTTTCGTCCATTTCAAAAGACTATTAGCAATATTAAATCAAAACTACGGAACAGAGTATCTGGAGAAATGAAAACTCAGGAATAAATTATTTTTCTTGACAGCTTATAGAATATCTCAAACTTGATTAAACCAATCTCCATTCCCTTCCAAATACAGCAGAGGCAACAGTCAACACTATAGAAAGATAGTATAAAGATATTGGCATTTAAAAACAAACACACCTGTATTCTTTTTTTGTGAAAAGAAAAACCTTGCAAGTCTTCAGCTCTTGAGAGTAAAAAGCTAATATGGCACAAAATTACATATTTCTAGTCACATGAGAAGCAACAAAGTACTTCATTACCAAAATGGGGCAGAGATGTGGGATTTACTGCTTTATAAACCCAGACAAAATTCTGTTGCCATTGTCTAATCCATGTGGATTTGTTTTGCCTTCTTTAGAAGAATGCAACAACTTCCTCTCTCAAGAATGGGAGTGTGTGGTGCTTTATGTATTGCTGAACTGCAGTTCCCATTAATCCTAACAAGCTTACGCAGTGGAGTGCTAGGAGTTGCAGTTCAACAATATGGAGGGGCACATTTTATTCATTCATGTTAAGTCTCCTTGTGTAAGAGACAGGTATGTCATAATGTGAAGACAAAGTTTATTTCTATTGAAGATAGCTATGGGATTTTATAATAATAATAATAATAATAATAATAATAATAATAATAATAATAATAATAATAATAACTTTATTCTTATACCCCGCCCCATCTCCCTGGAGGGACATAGAGCGCATTGCAATAATCCAGTCTAGAGGTAACTAAGGCATGGACCACCGTGGTCAGATCAGACTTCTCGAGGTATGGTCGCAGCTGGCGCACAAGTTTTAATTGTGCAAAGGCCCTCCCAGCCTGAAATTTGATAATTTCATTGCAAAACAAGTGTATCAGTACATTGGACCTCTTCACACGGGGCATTTTTGCCATCACACGATGCACAGCAGGTCCTGCCCACATTCAAAAGTGGAGAGGAAGCACTGAAAGGGAGGAAAGTGTAGTTTGGTAGCTCCTCCTTTTTTGCCATGTGATGGCAGAAAGGGTGGAGGGATAATGCGTGTTGCCACGCATTGCCACCCTTTCTTTCATCTGGACTTTCCACAGATATATAAACCCCACTTACCTAGCTTCCAACAGACCTCACAACCTCTGAGGATGCCTGCCATAGGTGTGGGTTAAGGCAGGCCTGGCCCCGGAGGCGGGCCTGGCCCCGGAGGCGGCCACAGGCCTAAGGCAGTCACAGGCCCCAAAGGCGGGCCCACAGCTGAAGGCGGGCCCTGGCCCGAAGGTGGGTCCAGGCTGGAGCAACCCTGGGAGGAGTAGGCGGGGTGTGTGTGCATGTGCACGCATGCACGCATGCGCGTGGGAGCGCCTCAACTGCGCCCCCTAGAGGATGGAGCCACAGGCAACTGCCTAATTTGCCTCATGGTTGAACTGCCCCTGACGTGACCCCAGGTATATAAAATAGGTTTGAAAATCAAGCATTTATCAGCATTTATAAAGCTAACTAAAAGGGCTGATTTTCCTTTTTATGAAGTACAGTAGAGTCTCACTTATCCAACATAAACGGGCTGGCAGAACATTGGATAAGCGAATATGTTGGATAATAAGGAGAGATTAAGAAAAAGCCTATTAAACATCAAAATAGGTTATGATTTTACAAATTAAGCACCAAAACATCATGTTGTACAACAAATTTGACATAAAAAGTAGTTCATTACACATTAATGCTATGTAGTAATTACTCTATTTACGAATTTAGCACCAAAATATCACAATGCATTAAAAACATTGACTACAAAAATGCATTGGATAATCCAGGACGTTGGATAAGTGCATGTTGGATAAGTGAGACTCTACTGTATAGTTAAAGCATCTTCTGCAGTGTCCACTGTAAGCACTCCACAACGGATTCATGTAAATGTCTAAAACAGCCACTAGTGAATTTCACCACTTGCAATATTTTTGTGACCCTCAACACTGAGCTAGAAGCCATTTGGGATCAGGACCCACAGTTTAAGAAGCAGTGGCCTAAACAACATGACTGATAAGAGATTTCAAGATGGTGTGATAAAGTCCTTAGCCTAGAATTAGCAGTTCCAAGTTCAAACCTCTACTTTGCTATGTATGTTAAGTTTGTAATCTTGAACCTGTCAGTATCTCAGCTGCTGATGGAAAGAACCAGATGTGTCCTGACCTACTTGGAGCAAAGGTGGATAAACATTTAATTATAAAGATTAACTAAGGTGAACTGATCTGCACTTCTCTGACTAATGTGTGGCTTGGAATTTATCTCCTGGATTTATTATGATATCAAATGCTACTTGAGGAATTCAGTAGATTGTCAAGTATATGACATTAAATAATTTGCATTCCTGTGCTTTGCTCTGATCCAAATGAAGACCCAAACACAATTTGGCTGCAAAGGTGGAATATTTACAAATCTATAACACAAGTTGTGCAAAACAACAAGCGCATAAAATGTGTAGAATTGAAAAAACAATCTAAATTTATGAAAAATGGGTACTGAAACATATGTGAGTTTCTCTGAGGAAAACAACTGCTCACACTTATGTATAGATGTATGTTTGAGTGAGCTTCGAGGTAGAAACTGGAGAAGCTTGATGAGTTTATGCTTTATTGAATATTGTTGATATGATTATGTACACATCTTAGAATGTAGACACTGAAATACATAATTGTGAAAAAGTATTTGGATGAATTTGGATGAATGAATGATTTGAAAAATAAATATCACAAATTAAAAATTCACGAATAAAAGGATTGCAAATATGAATGAAGAAGAAAAATTGATTTGCAATGGAAATACATCCGTAACTTCCATAATACTTCCTGATTTCACCTCTTTTTGGAAGCTAAGCTTCATCACACATTGTTATTATTTGGATGGGATGGCAGGGATCATCCTAATAGGATCATAGGGGAAAATCTTCCTACCTGAAACCCCAGAGAGCCTCTGCCAGTCACAGTTTACAGGATGGACTAGATGAGTCAACAGCTGACTCAAAATTAGGAACATTTCCTTGTGTTTTCAACTTCATGGATAGAAGACACTTGGAGAAGGTCTTCATGTAGTGTTCCTTCAGATCTTCTGGATCCAATCTCTATGCTGCTTTATAGTTATTCGCTTAAGGCAAGATCCAACAGTAAAATGGTAAAATCCAGCAAGACTGGGAGGATGCAATCCCTTCTCCTTGCTTGAGAATCTGGTACGGCCAAACAAAATGAAGCGAGGAATGCTCTCGAGCCTTTATACACTTCAGGAAGAAAGTGAGGAGAACTTTCAATTGCAATAACCAGTGCCATGTTAGATTTAGCTTCTACCCTCCAAGTTGTGGCCAATACTCTCAATATTATTGTTCCTTTCCATCTTTCTTGAGTGCCCAGCAGCACAACACTATGGATTTGGAACTGAACACTTGTGTCTTTACTGCTGTTCCATTGCTTTAATCTCAAAGCAAATGCCAAATGAAATGAAAATCAGTCGAAAACTGTGTACAACAGCTGTGACTTGTTGAGTCAATCACAACACAGGATATTTTAAAACCTGTTTTAAAACAGTATATAAAAGAACCATCTGGAGGATATTGAGTTTCATAACAGGCAGGAATTATTCAATAACCATCTCCAAATAGGAGTAACAGCTTCTGAATCTTCAAAGGAAGACTATCCGCTTCAGAGAAGATTTTCTGCATTGTTAAAATGGGGAAATTTAACAGAATTATGCATCTTTCTATAGTCAGCCTTAAATAGTTTGTGGGTTGTCAACGTTTGCTTTATAAAAGGGAAAGTTCCTTTTCCTTCCCAGAAATAGAGAAAAACTGACAAATCTATACTCTTGTGATCTATTTTGTTATTATGTACTATGCTAAAATTCAGATTTAATTCAGTAAAGGTGTTCTGGCACAGGACTTTCACTCTGTATTGAGTATTGTATTCTTTGCAGTACAGTAGAGTCTCGCTTATCCAACATAAACGGGCCGGCAGAACGTTGGATAAGCGAATATGCTGGATAATAAGGAGGGATTAAGGAAAAACCTATTAAACATCAAATTAGGTTATGATTTTACAAATTAAGCATCAAAACATCATGTTATACAACAAATTTGACAGAAATAGTAGTTCAATACACAGTAATGCTATGTAGTAATTACTGTATTTATGAATTTAGCACCAAAATACCACGATGTATTGAAAACATTGACTACAAAAATGTGTTGGATAATCCAGAACGTTGGATAAGTGAGTGTTGGATAAGTGAGACTCTACTGTATTTGAGAAGTTTGAATGTTAAAAAGAAAGACTTGGAGTAAAGGTGATGGTATCATGAAAATGTGTAAAATTATGTACAATGCAAATAAAGTGGGCGGGCCATACTTTTCCCGATTTGGAAAGTTTGCACTGAATGGTGTCCATCTGCCAATGGAACAGTATTGGTTGGAAGAAAATGGATATGCACTCAATCTTGTGGTGGATAGGCATAACATAATCTCTGCAAAATAGGAGATTCTGCTGTTGCAGATTTGGAGAGTGGAGAAGAAATAAAGTTGCCTTCATATGGTGTTGGATACAATTCATAAGAAGGGAACATGGGGTCATTCCGTAAAGGTGAATGGTTGTGTATTCAGGACAGATGAAAAGAAGTACTTCTTCACACAAAGCTTAAAAATACTCCTGATTTTACTGCTGCATGATTTATTAGTTTTGTTGTATTGTTATAACAATAGAGACTGACATAATAACTAAACTCCTTTGGCTTCTTGGAACTTGGAGATCTTCTTGGCAAATCTTCAGCTTTAGAAGTTGAATCTTTTTTTAAACCTTCTGACTAGATTTTATTTGGCCAGAATTATGACTTTCCCCCTGTTATTATTGCTGTTCTGAGATATGGATGGAATTATTAGCTACTAACAGATTCAATGGCCAGTAGTTGCCATTTGCTTGCTGGACAGCTATGGAAAAAAGTAGACAAATTCATGGCAGATAAAGTGATCTGTCACCTACTAGAACACAGTGTACTACCCTCAGGATCAAAGTTATGGATACCAGAAACAGAAGAGGGTTATTTCTCTTGTTCTTGGGTTTCTGGGAATTATTTAGCTAATTGCTTTGGGAAATAGATGCTGAACTAGACCCATGTTCAATTTGGTACGACAGAATTCTTTTATTCTTAAGCAAAACTTACTATTTGAGCTACCATTTCTAGAATAGTTCAGCTAGCCTATTCTGGAAATTGTCATTCAAAACAGTGCCTTTCCTAAGTGGTTTTTCTTGCTGAAAAATCTTTGTATGAAATTGTTTTTTATGGTTGCTTTCTACCTCTATGTTGTCTATGTCTATTTTGACAAACAATGGCTCTTTGTGCTCTCAGGGTTTGGTCTTTCTGGACTTGTTACTTGTTAGGTGGAGGTCTGAATGTCTTGAACAAGTGGTTTGGTAACTTTGGAGCATATTATTTACCACTGAGCTATAGATCTATTACACTCAGAGCCAGCTCTTCTGATCATAACAGGATTGGTGTTGCTGTGCTTTTGCTCAGGGCTGGATTACCATTTTGGAAGAATTACCAGCATACTACTTTGAAACTGGAATGACTTGCACTGCTGAACTCAGTTAGCAAAGCATTACCTAATGCCTATTCTGCTAAAAGAGCATCAATGGAGTAATAAAGTGAGTTGGAAGAAATGGAAACCATAAAAACACCAGTGTAACTCTTTTAAGAAATCAAGTTCCACTGCATGCTGGGGGGCTCGGATTTCTTGAACAGCTTACAAAAAAAGAAATAAAATAAAAGGGTGCTTTAGAGTAGGGTGTACTAAATTGCAGTCCATTGCCAGAGACTCTTTTTTTAAACCAAAGCAATACATACTATTTGTATTTTAGAATGCAGCAGTTTTGCTCATTAGAAAATGCCTTTTGGGAGAAGTGACTCTAAAATAATGTCATTTTGAACACTTTACTGCTTGAACTCTTTAGAGAAATGACATTTTATCAGTTTTAAAAGATACTAACCCTTTGAGTAAACACATCTGTAAAATAAAAGAGAGATAGAGAGAGATTACTCAGTTAATAACATTTAATATTTTGATATCTCAACCCTCCTGTGTAGATCAACTTGGGACAGATATGTTTATTTACTTGCTGCATGTGAAAGTTCATTCTCAGTATCAAGTTTGTTTGGTCCACTAACTTTGTTAACCTTTGCATTCACTTGTGTTATTTGGTGCTCTTCCCTGAGTAGCCCTGATAGAAATGGTTACAGCAGGGTTAGAGGTCATAGCTATTATGGGCTTTCAAGTTAAAATACATGGTGCTTTTAGAGGATCAGAGTCTGTTTATGCTTAATTATTTTCTTTGTGAGAATTTCTATGAAGAAGATTATTATAATATATAAACCATCTGGTCGAGCTTTAATACCCACCTAGTTTTTTAATGAAATAACAATCCAAACTTTGCCGAGAAAAAGCTGAAATTTCAACGAGAGCGGTAGGGCTTGATATTACACAGTCACCGCTGCTTATGGAAATTCAATTAACCAAAAGTGGGAAGAAATCAGCGTATCGTGCCAATATATTTATTAAAAGTGCTGCCATTCTTCATATTGCAGTGCAAATGGAGGGTTTTACAATATTTCTAAAGGATTATTTTAGGTTGCATTAATATAACTTTCAAACACATACATGACCAGGAAATTCCCTGGTGTCATGCATCGCTGTTGAGTGTAATTTTCCTCTCTTTTTTTTTTTTTGTTAAAACACCAAATTACATTTTAAAAGTCTTATAAAATGATATTTATATCTTTAAAACACCACCTTCCTGATCACCAAGCTGAGATTCATAGCGCTCAAGAGACACTGAAATCACTGCTTAGAAACAGTATTTGCTGACTTCACCAGGGTAACAGTTTAATCCTTAAAGTAATCAACTTTCACCCTCATCTTTGGGTCTCTTTAACTTTAAAGTTCTGCCTTGTCTTTTTCAGAGGGGAAAACAGAGCCCTGGTGCTAGGAGACAGCTATTATTCTCCTCCATGGGATAGTTCACTTCATTCAGACAAGTAATATCATCTTCTATTTACACTCATTTGAAGCAAGTGCGCCAGGTCAGCCGCTCCAGCGCTCTGATGTTGCCCTAAAGCAAAGGGAAAGACACGGCAGCAGGAGACAGCGGGGGTTTTGAAACCAGAACAACCTGGGAAGCAGAGATTGCATGCCTATTTCTCTCTTTAATTTGATCCTTCAAGGAAATAGAAACGAGGAGGGGAAAGCCCTTCTCCCCATACCCAAAGCTCAGTACCAGATCCTCAAAGGATTTCAGACAAATCAAAGCAGGTTAATGAGAGGAAAGCAGCACTGGGCATGAATCTTTTCACTCATCTTTTATTTCTTGTGGATATTTTTGAATGGGATAGATCAGCTAGAAAATATGTGAAATGGCATGAGCAGAAGATGGCATAGAATGCCTAAAAGTCAAATCGTTGGCTCTACATGGAAAGAAATTTTGTCATTATTTTTTATAAGCCTATGCAAAGTTAATTTATTGGCTACCATTAAGTTCCAGCTTGCATGTTAAAGGATACATTCTCCTTTGTGTGAAAGAACGCAGCACATGCCAGATGAGTAGAAAGGGGTAGACCACAACTTGAGTGATTGTGTAGGTCAGGGTAAGAGAATGTAGTACAAACTCAGGTGGAAACTTTTGTAGCTCAAAGGGGACTTGAATCTCCATCACCCAAGTCCCAGGGCAGTCATTATACCACTCTAGCTGCAATGCAGTTTCCTAAGCCAAATTTGAATTCTGAATTTGGCTATTAGTTTTATTTATTTATTTACTTATTTTTCTCCTGTCTTTCTCCCAATAATTGTGCACTGTACATAAATAAAGTTTGAGCACACTAAACAATCAGAAAGCAAAGATGTCACTATTTCAATCGGCCATGTGAACAGTAAGCTTTGTGGTCATTTGGCTTTGGTGGAACTCACTTCAGATAAGTAGGTATAAGACTGCAGCCTTCATATTTTCTATTCTGTCTGATTTCAGAACTCTGTTTAACCCAAAAGCTTGCACATATTAACCTCTTGGCCACATTTTATATGAATGTCCACTTAGATCCAATTCTGATCTCTTCGTAAATATTAGGTAAAGGTAAATGTTTCCCCTGACGTTAAGTCCAGTCGTGTCCGACTCTGCAGGTTGGTGCTCATCTCCATTTCTAAGCCGAAGAGCTGGCGTTGTCCATAGACATCTCCAAGGTCATGTGGCCGGCATGACTGCATGGACTGCTGTTACCTTCCCGCTGGAGCGGTACCTATTGATCTACTCACATTTGCATGTTTTCGAACTGCTAGGTTGGCAGAAGCTGGAGCTAACAGTGGGCGCTCACTCCGCTCCTCGGACTTGAATCTGGGACCTTTCGGTCTGCAAGTTCATCAGCTCAGCGCTTTAACACACTGAGCCACCAGAGGCTCCTCGTAAGTATTAGGTTTAGATTAAGGGCATAATTTCTGTAGATCTACATAATCAATTCTGAGCAAAGAGTTTGGCAAACTGTTTGCATTTATATTTATTTTATGAAGAGATTTTCCATTCATTGCTATCAAAAAGGCTAGATTTAGTCTAAATGGGTAGTATATTTTGTTTCCTCTGTCAAAGACTACAGCCTACAGAAGCAATTTAAATAATACTCTTTTTACTCAGGCATGACATGTAAAGTACAATATAATGGGCTGTCGCATAATTCTTTGGAATTTAACCGAAACGAAGATGTTCCCTGTGTGTTTATTCATAAAGTTTGATTTCATTGGCCCAACATTTTCTTTCTCCTTCTTGAAACCAGTAGCAACCATCCATTGCCAAATCAATACTGAACAGGGTGTGATATAAACTGGAAAGTCTCTTTTATAAAGCACTACTGTGTTTTGAGATTTATTTTCATTCCTAGTTAGGGTGAAAAGTTCACAGAATGGAGAATTTTATGCAGA